>NC_056749.1:41887238-41957868 GCF_019279795.1 Protopterus annectens
AGAATACAGGGATACGGCCTTGAGGTGGTCTGCAGAGGGCAGTTTATTTATGCCCTGTATTCCTTCAGTGAGAAACCTCAGTGAATGTTCGATTTGGTGGATATGCCTGCTTAGGTACATACCAAAAGGGGAATTTTACTCAATGATAGATGTGATGAATGCTGAATATAGTGGAACAATGACTTCCTTTGACCAAGTTGCCATACCTTTCTTTAGATGTTGTGCAACATAGAATGATTATCTCACTACTGTAGACACATAATGATCAAAGGTTAGATCACTGTCTATGTGTGTCTCCAAATCCCTGACTACTGGGTCAGTTCTAAGGGGTGTGTTGTCATTATGATAGTTGCCAGGGGTGGATGACTTCCTGAAGGATACTATTATACATTTCTTTACTTTTAATTTTAGTCTATAGCTATGACACCAGTTATTTATTTTATTCTATTTCACATTTGTTGACCGGGATAGTTCAACTGGATTAATGTCCATTTTCAGCGGAGGCCCGAGGAGAAAAGCTCCAAGGTAGATAGATACAGTAATAACAAAGAAGGAATATTACATATATGATATTTACAAAGAATATATAAGCAGATATGGATATACAATTTCACGAGGTTGAGTTACCCCTGGTAATAGTCTGGGGAAAAAATAAACAGTAGTTTGATTAATAGATTGGTCATTCACATTCATGGTGAGAGTTAGCCAGACTTGCTGCAGTGGCAAAGCCAGTTTAGTGCTAGCTGTTGCTTAAGTTTTGCTTTAAATTGGCATAGGGAGGAGAGCAAAGTAATATCAGCTGGAAGTAGATTCCAGGCTCGGCCTACAGAGTTCGCAAGGAGGGAGTCACCGGCTACATTGTTAATTTTGATTGTCTGAATTAGAAGTCTGTTTGAGGATCGAAGCAGTCATGGATTATTGTAGGGCGTGATAATATTTTTATGAGCTGGTGTATTATCTGGGTTATAGAGGATTTTGTTAGCCATAATCAGAAGGCTATATTGGATTAGACTGGGAAGTTCTAGCCACCCAAGCTGTTTAAGGTTGATGGAGTGGCAGGCCAGTGGCAAACCTGGCAATGTGATTGTAACAGGTTGACAGTTTGTTAAGTGCAGTCTTGTTTAGATTAGAGAGAAGGGGGAAGCATATAGAAGTGTTGAAAGCAGGCGAGAGCGAGCTATGGCAATCTTAGCTGGAGGGGTTAGGAAGGATTTTATTCTATACAGTGACCCAAGTTTTTTATTGATGGTCTTAATCATTTGGTTTACATGAAGGTCAAATTTTAGGTTATTATCGATAATGACTCCTAATAGTTTAGTTGAGGGGTCTGGAGCGATTATTGTGCCATATTTTGCATTTATGGTGAAGGTAAAAGCAACAAACCTTTGGGTTGGTGAGAATAACATTTTACTCTTTTTAGGATTTAGCAACAATTGACGTTCTGAGAGCCATTTTTCTATAGTATTGAAGGTGGACTGGGTGGCAAACCTCAGGTCTGAAGGAGATGTGGCTGAGCATATCAGGGTGGAGTCATCTGCATATTGAATACAGCTGACCTTTGGGATGAGTGTATGTAACTCGTTAATAAATACGGAAAACAGTAGGGGCCCTAATATTGAGCTTTGAGGTACTCCAAGGGTATTAGGTAATAGGTTAGAGAGCTTGTTCTGCCAGAGAACAGCCTGCTGTCTCCCACTGAGGTAGGCTTTAAAACATTGAATGGCATTAGAATTTAGACAGAAAGATTTCAGGGTGTTTCATAGTTTCATAGTATAGTACTAGGCTATCTGCCCTGGGGCATTTGTAAGCCTAGCCATAGTGATGTGGCTTTTGCCACCCCATGAAATGGTACAAAAATGTACAGAATAAATCTAGAATACTGTGCCTCTGTCTAGTAGTGACAAAATGAAGGTCCCCTTACATAATAGAATTAGTTTACTGTGCCCCTGTCTAGCAGTGACACAGATGTGACCCCTGGGGTAAACTTACGATCTCCCATCCACTCATCAAGATTTCTGTTGAAGAGAGTCAGTGAGGGGCTCTGCCTAATATGAACTGGGATCCTGTTCCAAAGCATGGGAAGCCTCTGGGTTATGAATCTATCCCTCCAGCATGTCCTATTCATACTTGTGCCGAGGTTTAAGTCTTTGGCTCTCATGGTCCTGATGGATTTGGATTTTTTGAGGTGGAGCATGTCCATCAGATCCTGATTGGACATGGCCTTGTACGTCAGGCAGAGATCACCTCTGAGCAGGCGGTATGCTACTGAATAGAGCTGAAGTTTCTTTAGTTTGGCAGAATAAGACATATGTTGGAGACCCTTGATCATTTTGGTGAGGTACTTTTGTGGTCTCTCCAGCTGTTGCAAATGCCGGGTGAGGTAGATACCAAATGGGGCATTGTACTCAGTCATGGGTCTGATGAGGGAGCAATATAGGGGTACAATGACATCCTTGGATCTGGATGTGAATCCCTTCATGATGAGGTGTGCAAGGTAGAATGTTTTTCTAACCACTTTGGCAACGTGGGTGTCAAATGAGAGGTCGCTGTCTACTTGGGTCCCTAGGTCTCTGATTACTTTTTCCGTACTCAGTGGATTGCTGTCTATGTGATAATTTGTGGGTACTTTGTTTTTTCCAAAAGGGATGACTATACATTTTTTGGCATTTAGATAAAGAAATGGTTAAAAATGTCTGAAACATCCTCAGGGGATTTATCAATGGTAGCAGCGTTGATAGGGGTCGATGTTTTTCCAGGATGAAGTAAATTATTCAGACCTGCCCAGAACTTCTGAGGATTGTTCTGGTTTGCTGTCTGTAAATTACAGTAGCATTGTTTTTTGTCTTGTAAAATGGATTTTTTAGTTTCATTCCTAGCTTGCCTATATTTAACATGATCATGGGGGGTCTTTAGTGGAGCGCCACAGAGCCCAAATTTTGTTCCTGCTGATAATTTTTACATGTGAATCAAAAGCTGGTGATCCACCATGTCAAATGCCTTGGAAAGATCCAAGAAGAGGGCTGAGGATAAGTGATTATTGTTACAATTATTATTTATGGTATTGGTAAATGCTAGTAGTGCAGAAGTTGTGCTGTGATGTGGACGGAAGCCGTGATGGGTATCGGCCATGACGTGATTCTGAATTAAGTGGTCCATGAGTTGCTTGTGTATACATTTTTCCATGATCTTAGCTAGCGGAGAAAGTATAGCTATTGGTCTGTAATTGGATAATTCAGTGGAAGAACCTCCTTTATGTAGTGGGATTATGTAGGATGTTTTCCAAATGGTGGGAATTTTAGTCTCTGCTATGGTACGATTAATTAGTATAGATACCGGATAGACAATGGCATCAGCTGATTTTTGAAGGTACTCGGCAGGGAGTTGGTCAGTGGAGAGTGTGGTGGGTTTTAATGTTTTGATCAAGGTACAGATAAGCAACGTGGGTACTGGTTGGAAGCTGAACGAATGTAGGTTTGTAGGGGTAGTGCTTTCAGGGCCAGGGGAGCTAGGAGGTAACTAGCTAGCTAGGGCTTGAATTGTCTCCATAAAGAAATGGTTAAAAATGTCTGAAACATCCTCAGGGGATTTATCAATGGTAGCAGCGTTGATAGGGGTCGATGTTTTTCCAGGATGAAGTAAATTATTCAGACCTGCCCAGAACTTCTGAGGATTGTTCTGGTTTGCTGTCTGTAAATTACAGTAGCATTGTTTTTTGACTTGTAAAATGGATTTTTTAGTTTCATTCCTAGCTTGCCTATATTTAACATGATCATGGGGGTCTTTAGTGGAGCGCCATAGAGCCCAAATTTTGTTCCTGCTGATAATTTTTAGTCTAGATTCTTTAGACAGCCATAGTGCAGTTTTTGCCTTTGTTCGCTTTGAACTAGCAGGTCCATGAGATTCAAGGATTTCAATAAATTTGTTGTTAAAATATGCTACAGCCTCATCTAAGGGGAGGTGTTTTAGCACAGTCCAGTTACAGGAGTTAAGTTCCTGTTGTAATTTGGCAGGGTCAAAGTCTTTTTTGTTTCTGACTTTTCTGAGCAAGGGTTATTGTGGATTAATGGCTTTTTGCTTAACTATGTAAGTGAGAAGGTGGTCACTTAGGTCATCGGGGAGGGTACCAGCAGTGTACAGTTGGGGGTTATTATTTACGAATACCCTTTCGAGTATGCTCTCTTTTTGATTGGGTTTAGCTAGCCTGGTAGGGGTAGTTATGAATTGAGTAAACGCATGTAGGTTAATGTGGGTAGAAGAGGAATCTGAGGAACAGGTGCCCCAGTCTATGTTAAAGTCACCAAGTAATAGGGTTTCTTGGGGGTAATGACATGAGAGCCAGTGTAGAGTATCTTCAAGTGTGGCTACGTTATTACCCAGGGGAATATACATACAGATGATGTTGATGCATTTAGTTTTGTTAAGTATGTTTACTTTTGTTATCTGTCTGTGTCAGCCCTTCCTGGAGGTCAAGGTATGCAGTGTGAACCATTTTGACCTCATCCATTGTTTTGGTGGGTTCCTATCAAAAGACTGAAGACAATTCTGTCGAATTCGTCTTGTTCGAACTGTAAATGTCAAAAACGCAAAATGACGCAGCAGGTTTTAAACAAATTCTTTCCCTGGTAAAGAAGTCGCTTGGCCGCTTCCATCACTTTGCCGTTTTCAGCACTGTAGTGCGATCTCGAAGTTGATATATGTAAGTAGGGAGTTGTGGGTGAGTGAAGCCCCCCAGTTAAAATAGTGTTTAGTGTGTTTTTTTTGGGGGGGGGACAGCAATTTTTTTCCCAGGGAAAAAAAATTGCTGTTCTGATAGTTCGCTTATTTATGTTTACACTATTTTGAGTTCGTTATAACAGCGTTCAATCTTTTGATCAAACCATTTTGGTGACCTTCTCAAAGAAGTCCATCGGGTTGAGTTGATGAAACCAAATTAGGTTGGGCCCAGTGTCTAGAGGATTACTATATTGTTATTGATCATTTCCATGATAATTATTTTCATGGCTTTACATATAAGACTAGTGAGACTTATGGGTCTGTAGTTTCCAGGGTCTGTAGACAGCCCACCTTTGTGCAGAGGGATGACTGTTGCTGTTCTCCATTCATGAGGCATGAATCTTGTTTGGAGGCTACAGTTAAATAGTGATTTCAGAGACCCTGATAGGTTATGTTTCATGCTATTTAGAAGGCATCCTGGGATATTGTCTGGGCCCATTGATTCAGTGTTCTTGGCCTTAGAGAGAGCATTGAGGACCTCCTCCCTAGTGGTAGCAGGGGAGTTATATTCCATGGTATTTCCTGAGGAAAGGTTGAGTGAGAGAAAGGGGTAAAGTTGGAGCTGAATTTGCTGGCCAGGAGGTTTGCTATATCATCTGGCTCAATATAGGTGGCTCCATTTACAATGAGCTCTGCACACAATTGTGTATTGCCTTTGAGGTTGCTGACATAGCTAAAAAATGCCTTGTGGTTTTCCTTGGCCTGGGAGACCAAATTTACCTCAAATTTGGCTTTGGTAGACTTTATTTGCCTTCTGAGTTGCTTGTTTATTTTCATGAGACTGTTTTTATCCTGCTGGGTGCTGCACCTCCTAAATTTGCCATGATTTTCTTCCTTCTGTTATACAGCCTATAGATTTTTTGATTCCACTAGGGTGGCTTGCTTTTGAGTTAGTTCTGTACTTCTTCCTGGTGGGTACAGCTGCCTCTATGCAGCTATTAACATGCTTGTATATGGTTTCTGTGAACAGTTCTGCATAAACAGCAGTGTTCTCAGGTTTATGGGGGCTTGAAATTTTGCATTATCACTTAATAGCAGGAGGTTAGCCTTAGAGTAGTTCCTGAATATTCCAGAGTTAGCCTGGGGCCCAGGTTTTATTTTTACTTCAAAGGAGACCATTTTGTGGTCTGACCTTACCAGGGAAGACATAACCCTAGGGGATGTGTAGCAATCACCCATATTAGTGAGTCCCAGATCCACTATGGTTGCACCCCTGGTCAGTGTATTGACAATCTGGTCCAGGGAGTTTGTGTTTACAAATTCCAGGAATCTCTATGCCTGTACATTTGGTGTCATACAGGATTCCCAGTTAACAGTGGGATAATTAAAGTCACCCATGTATATGGTATTGGGCTGGATGATGAGTGTTTTCAATAAGTTTAAATACACGGTATGAGTTCCCTGGGTCATAGAGGGGGAACTATAGCTTGCAAGGAGGTGGTATTGGATTTTGGCTATGGTGATTTGAACATGGAGTAGCTCAAGTGCATTGTCCTGTTTGACCAACCTTGAGGTATATTTATTTCTGATGTAAATTGAGACACCTCCACCTTTAGACCCTGTCTGTTAGTAGCTGGTCTAAATGTGTAGAAGGCATTATAACCTTGCACTGTTGGTGTGCTGTCTGCGGCTTTAAGTCATGTCTCAGTGACTACACAGATGTCAGCATTCTCTAGGGTGAAGAGGCCTTCTAGGTTGTGGAGGTTTTTTTTAGACTTCTAGCATTGAGCAGTAATACCTTCAGATTTTCTTGGTTTTGATGTGCTATGTCGAAAGTACTTTCACTTTGACATTGCCTAAAAAAGTCACCATGGGAGAAGACAATGTTTTATCTAATATTCAAAAGCCTAGAGGGGAGAGGTGCAGACCATCCCTAGCAAAGCAGAATGGTCTGTGACCATCCCCTTCCATGCTGACAAGTATTGCACCCCGTTAGAATAACAACAGCAACTAAGCCAATTATTAAAGTCAATCATCTTTTGTTTATATTGTGGCATCATCCTTGGAGAAGATAAAGTGCTGCTCAATGTTAGGCTCATACCAGCCTGAGACACATATTCCAAGAGCTCCATGATGTCTATATATGTCATATAGTCTAAGGTGGTACTTCTCAGGTCATTTACTCTCACATGGACTATGACTGAGTCATACCAGTACTTGTGCTCCAGTGACCTGAGTGTGTGCGTAATGTGGCGGATCCTAGCCCCGATAAGCAATCAATCTTAGTTGCATCTCCTAGGGTTTCTGCATGTGCTGTACTATGGAAATGATCCACTGTACTCTAGCCTATTAGTTAACTTAGTGTTGTGTGATAGCTATAAACTCTGCCTTCTCTTCTTCTCAGTTCCCCTTATTGATGTCGTCCTTGTTTATGATGCTGCCTTACAGAGTTCAAATGGGGTCAACCCAAATGATGCTTGTGACACCACTCTTATTGCAAACAGAAAATGGGATAATAATTGTTCCCAGTTTTTACAATCTGCATCAATAACTTTCCTTAGCATGGATTTCAGTGTTTTATTTAATTTTTCAGCATATTCAAATGTTTAACTTGAAAGCACTGGAATACCCAATGTAATACTCTTGAAATAAAAGGATTACTTTGGCCATTAAGTATCAGTTTAGAGGTAGCCACTCTGAAGAATAATACCAGTTAATGACACAGCTTCTGGAAACTTTGTAGCACAGTCATACTCATAATGAATTTTAACCTCAGAAGTATCACAAAAAACTAGTGAATTTCATGCAGCGCTAACTACCAACAGTCCTGCTATAGTGACTATTACAGAGACATAACTAAACCCCCACATTAAAGATGAGGAAATACTTACTGGTGGTTATAATGTTATTAGACACAATAGGCTAAACAAGCATGGTGGATGCATTGCCATCATGTGTAAAAATTTCCTCAAAATTGAAAAATTAATCTGTACTCCCCCAGAGCTATCAGAAGCAGAAATTCTGACAACCCGATTTGAAGTAAATCCACATAAAACCATCATAATTATTGCCTCCTACCTACCACCAGGATATAATCTACCTACCATTGAAAGTCTTCTATCTTGGGCATCCTCTATTTTCAACCATGAAACTATAGTGCTAGGTGATTTCAACATGGACTGGCTATCCTGCTCATCTGACAACTCCTCCAGTTTTATCAATTTATTCAGTTTCACCCAAACTATAAACTTCCCCACTAGACTCGATAAAAACACCAAGAAAAAAATATATTCTAGACTGGTTACTAACCAATAAGCCCAGCTTTGCCCACCATGCTGGGTGCCTCCCCGATTCTCTCAGTGGTCACTCCCCTACCTTTCATCTAAGGAAACACATTCACTCCCCCTGTAATGTCAATTTCAAACACATAATCAACAAAAGAAAATTTCCCCTACCATCTTAAATTCCCTACTTCAAAACTGCAACTGGTCACCTCTGAAATCACTCCACCTAGACCAAGCTGTATAATATTTAATGATACCTTCCTCAACATCTTTAATAACCTCGCTCCAGCAAGAAACATTCACTCCAAAGCCAAAAACCTACCTTGGATAACCAAAGATGCTAAACCTCTTATTAAACAAAGGGACAGAGCCTGGACTGCTTATCAAACCTCCAAAACCTCAGAAAACCTCACCTCTTACAAACGACTAAGAAACCGAACTAAGAAGCAAATATTATCTAAAAAAACATCTTATTTTCTAGCTTGTCAGCAAAAAACACATAAATAACCCACAAAAATGTTGGCAAAACCTTAACTACCTTCTCAACCCTGGCAAAACCTCTACCCCTGCACCATCTGCAACAAATAGCACTGAATGTATAGCATCCCAGTTTAACTCTCATTTCATCACAACTGTCACCTCAGTTTTAAACAACAAATCTAACCAACCCCTTACAGTGCCTACCTCCACTAACTCTAAACCCAACGACTTCTCTTTTAAAGCCATACAAACCTCTTATATCAAAAAACTTCTATCAAAACTAAAACCTACCTGTCTAGCAGCTGACCAACTCCTTAATGACTTCTTAAAAACTGCTGCAAGCTCCATTGCCTATCTCGTATCTATCCTAATCGTTCCTTTGCAGAACAATATGTCCTCATACTATGAAAAAATATCCCACATCATCCCCTCTACAAGGGAGGCCCACCTAAAGATCTCTCTAGTTATCGGCCCATTGCTATTCTCTCACCCTCTCCGCTCCCCTGCCCTGCCTCCTATTCCATCCCGCCCCCACTACCTCTACATTTATAGCAATCACAGCCACACCCACAGCTCACCCTCACATCACCTCCACCAATCACAGCTCCTCAAGTCATATCACATTATACCACACCAACTTGCTCCACACAAAATACTCCCAATCACCCTCATTCCCACTAGGCATTTTTTACATCACCCACACTACTTCCCCATCCACATATAGTGCAACCCTATAATTCCTATTCAGACCCCCCACCTAGAAACAACTTAAACTTTATAACCATGACTATCATGCAACTAAGTCTAGTCTGTCTTCTCATAATTCTTTACAACACCACAAATTAACGTTCTAGCAATATCCCTAAACTTAGTAGCACAACACTGCATTATGCACTCTCGTATACAGACACCACACATTATAATAATATTTGCCCACAGTTATTCAAGAACTACATAACGGACCAATTCGGGACTAAACACATATGCTCTCATTCCTACTCCAAAAAAACACAATACTTTCTCACACTCCTCACCAAACTCCAACATCCGTATAACCATTTTAACTCCAGGCTCACCATAAGTGGGGATATCCACCCCAACCCAGGCCCAAATCCATCCTGTCCAACTCAAACTGCTCCAACACAAATGTCAGAACATAACATCTCCACTTTCTTCATCCCCGGGCAAATCAACAACAGCAGCAAAACCAACCATCTTTTAATGCTAAATATTAATATTAGAAGTATCAAAAATAAAATACCTGAACTCCAGGCCACAATAGCACACTACTTCCCAGACATAGTTGCTTTAACAGAAAGCTGGCTAAATAAAAACATAGAAACAGCAACCAACAGCAAGCAGCAAAGAATTGAAACAAACCACAGGAACAGGATACAAGATACAGCAAATTTATTCCGGTACCTCGGCACAACAGCCTTCAAAGGAATAAACATACAAGCACCAGGTGCATTTTATATACTAGTGCAACCCAACAATCAATCAATAATTCAATTAAATTAAATTAAATTAAAAACCATGAATCAACTCCAGAGAGTTAAAGGTACAAATCAGATACAGTACAGGTACAATGCATCACCATTAGAAGTATAGAATACAAACTGTCAGTTTCAAACAATATTAAATATTATTATTACTAAATATTTAAGTTTACTTCCAAATTCAGACCTTTAGGTTTGAGAGTGCCAAACTTTAAAATAAATCTACTTTCTAGATTTCATAAACTCTGCTGAAAGTTCCCTCCATAATGTACATTAGGTTTGGCTAAAGCACAAAAGAACAACGAATCAATCAACCCATTATGTGTTGCATGGAAATGTTCAAATATAGGGCTATCAATCCTAGCATTACGAACATCACCAATATGTTCTAAAATGCGTATTTTCAATTGACGTTTAGTTTGGCCTATGTAATATTTTGGTAAAGCACATCCACAACCAATAATATACACTACACCACAGGATCTACAGTTGAAATTATTTTCAGCAATATATTTTACCCCATTACTAATGCAACCAGATAAATTCCTTACTCTAACACAAACTTTACATTTGCCACATTTTGACATGCCATAATGAGAACTAGAATACAAAATGGAAGCATCAGTCGACAAGTGTTTGGGTTTCAAAATTTCTTTAAGGTTGGCATATCTACCATACGAAAAAGAGACATATTCAGGAAAAAGATGACCTATCTCTTCATTTTTATAAATGATAGGCCATAAGAAATCAACAATATTTCTTAAAATGCCAGAAAAAAGAGAATATTTCGTAACAAAAAATAAACTGTCATAATTAGTACTTGTCTTATTATGACCTAATTTTTTATGAAATATCTTTGCGACTTGATTCTTTTTAAAATTAGAATCTAATCTAGCACGACTCTTCCTGATCAAACTTTCAGAATAACCCCTGTTAGTCAATCTCTTACGAACATTTTCAAATTCCAATTCCAAAAAAATATGCTCAGAAGTGTGTTCCTGTATGCGTTTAAATTCACCATAAGGGAGGGCCTCAATCAGATGTAAAGGATGTGCACTAGTTGCATGTAAAAAATTATTGGAAGCTACCTCCTTCCTATAAGGTCTAAATTGAACTAGTCCTTGTTTATCTACATATAACAAAATGTCCAAAAATTGGATTTCTTGTTGATTCACAACATATGTAAACTCTAATCCAAATTTATTTTGATGAAGACCAACCATGAATTTAGCAAATTCTGAAATATCTCCTTTACAGATAAAAATTAAATCGTCAATATATCTATGATAGGAAATGACACTTTTCTGAAAAAATTCTAACATATATAAAAAATTAGTTTCAAAAAATGACATAAACAAGATAGCGTAAGTGGGGGCAAAACTAGCCCCCATAGCAGTCCCATCTATCTGAAGAAATACCTTGTTGTCGAATACAAAATAGTTGTGACTAAGTGCAAACTCTAAAAGAGAAACAATAAAGGAGGTGCGCGGACCCTCTCCCAAGATTTTTGTGATTGCTTCCAAACCTAACTTTGTACTAATATTAGTGTACAGGGCCTTCACGTCAACTGTAGCCCAGTAAAAACTAGAGTCATATTTAAAGTTTCTAATCAAATCACAGTACTGATTAGTGTTACTGATATGAGAGGCAACATATTTTAATTCTTTTTTAGTATACTGTCTAAAAATATGCCTACATACTCCAAGAAACCCCCACAACAAGACACAATAGGACGGCCAGGGGGGTCTTGAAAATTTTTGTGTATTTTAGGCAATGCGTAGAAGGAAGGATCCTTAGGATTAACAACATACAAACTTTTAACATCTTTACTACTTAAAAAAAACAGCCTTTCATCTCTCTCAAGGATTTCCAAAAGAGCAGAATTATACTCATTAATAGGATTCTTAGGCAGTACAACATAAACATGATCATTACATAACAAATCATAATTCATTTTTAAATATTGACACCTTTCCATAACTACCCATTTACCACCCTTATCAGCAACACAAAAGGCATACTTTTTAGAAGCTTTCTTCATATTTTTCAAAGCACACCATTCAGACTTACTTAGATTAAAGGTGAAATATTGCTTCAAAAATATAGCATATTCAACTTCTGCCTTTTTGCATAAAACATTTTCAAATGTCCTCAAAGCAGCAGAATTTTTAGGTGGACAAAAAGAACTTCGATTAGGTAGTTGAGGTAGTATAAATTTACCGTAACCGGTAAAAAAACGCTCTGAATAAATATCAGATGCATTTCCCTCACTACTATTAACGGCTAAGCCACTATCCACCTGAGTATCACTAACTAGTACACTTTCAGCTTCACAGTCATGAATGGAGAGATCCAATAAAGGATCCAACAAAATAGAAAATTCATCTGAATCAAAAGAGCAAAAAGTGCTGTTCAAATCAGCGTTCGAATCTGCACTAGCATTAACACTGCTTCCAACAACTATCCCAGCTCTATTGTTGTTAACAAAACCCTTTGCAAAAAATACTTTTAGAAATAATTTCCTACAAAAGCGTTTTATGTCCATGAGAATGTCACAAAAAGCAGGTACTTTCGTCGGCACAAATTTACTACCCATATTCAACACCATTAACATATCAGATGTTAAAACGAGGTCGCTGAGATTAATTATATTTGTGCTATTCAAAACAGTTTCTGGAGAAACGCCGTTGGAAAATTTGACGTGCTCACTGCAACAGGAAACATTCCCAAAGTCAGCGTAATCTGTTTTGTACCTTTAACTCTCTGGAGTTGATTCATGGTTTTTAATTTAATTTAATTTAATTGAATTATTGATTGATTGTTGGGTTGCACTAGTATATAAAATGCACCTGGTGCTTGTATGTTTATTCCTTTGAAGGCTGTTGTGCCGAGGTACCGGAATAAATTTGCTGTATCCTGTTCCTGTGGTTTGTTTCACTAAATAAAAACATAGCCAACTCAGAAGTTCTCCCTACTGGCTACAATATCATTAGACAAGACAGACCACTTCATAAAGGGGTGGAACTGCCTTACTGTACAAGTCAAACTTAACTGTCCATCGATTACCAAACTCCTACCCCTCCCCCAATAATTGGGACATACTTATCTCACAACTTCAACTTCACCCTAAAAAGGTCATCACTACAATTGTGATCTATATTCCACGTGGTAATACACCTGCTAGCCTTGAAGACTTCTTATCCTGGTGTTCTTCCACATACTCACAAGAAACCCTTATTCTGGGGGACTTCAACCTAGATTGGTTCACTTGTATATCAGAGCCACCAAGTAATCTAATAAATCTCCATGGCTACCAGCAGCTAGTCCAAATTCCAACTAGATGTGATAAAAAGTCTAAAAGGGAATCCATCCTTGACTGGGTCCTAACTAAGAACCCCACATTGTACCCTCACACAGGCAGTCTCCCAGACACCTTAAGTGACCACAACATAATATACTTTATACGTAGTAGAACAAGCATATGCAAAACCACTAACTATATATCCACTAGAAACACAAAAAATTCTCTCCTGAGGTCCTCAACACTTTACTCTGTAACTGTGACTGGACCCCCCCCCCTAAAAACCCTCCCACTTGACCAGGCTGTAGCATATTTCAACAAAACATTTCTACAACACCTAGACACTATCGCTCCATTGCACAAAATCAAAGTTAGAACCTCTACAAACCCCTGGCTCAGTAAAGAAACCAAACAAATCCTCAAGTCCAGAGAAACTGCCTGGCTTTACTATCAAAAAAACAAAGAAACACAAAGCCTAACTAAGTACCAAGAACTGCGCAACCGTGCAAACAAATGCATTAGGCTGGACAAAAAGTCCTACTACATGACATTACAAACTAAATACCAACACAACCCCCTAAAATTTTGGAAAAATGTAAACCAGCTACTAAAACCCATCCAAAAGGCTACCCCCAAACCAACCACCCCTGACACTAAAGTTCCCATCGAAACACAATTCAACTCCCATTTTGTGAACTCACTTCTATCCTTAGTATCACAGAACAGTTCCTTCCTCACTACCCCCCCAGCACAAATAACACTAATACAAGCTTTACCCTCAAAACAGTTTCCACCACTTCAATCAAAAGCATGCTCTCCAAACTAAAAACCTCATCAACAGCAGTCAACCTACTCCCCAGCTATTTCTTGAAACTTCATATGCTATTGCTATCCCAGTCTCCACTCTCATAAACAGATCAATTGTTGAAAACTATGTGCCTAAACTCTGGAAAATATCCTATGTTACACCCATACATAAAGGTGGGACCTCCACTGAACTTAATAACTACAGACCCATTGCTTTACTCTCCCCCCTGGACAAAATCCTAGAAAAATGCATCCATACCCAGATGCTAAACTATCTCCTAGACTGCAACATCCTGTCACCTACTCAGCATGGTTTCAGACCTGCCCATAGTACCACTACAGCCCTCCTCTGCTTCACAGACACAGTAAACCGTCTCAAAAATGAAAGCCTACAAGTGTCAACTCTTTTTTTGGATATGTCCAAAGCATTTGACACAGTCTCACACCAAATCCTGCTAAACAAACTAAACCAATATCACCTATCAAATTTCACTCTTACATGGTTCCAAAGCTACTTAACTGACAGGTACCAAGCTATGAAATGGGAAAATTCTCTCTCTCCTCAGCTGCCCATAACTATAGGAGTCCCACAGGGTTCTATCTTAGGACCGCTACTATTCACAGTCTTCACAAATGACCTCCATACCTCCACATAGCATGCATCTATAATTCAGTATGCAGATGACACTACCTTAATCTGTGCTGCACAAAACATTCCCACCCTCCTGCAAACAACTCAACTAGCATTCTCTGACATTGAAAACTACCTTACCAAAGCCCAACTTATCCTCAATCCAAAGAAAACTCAGGTTATGATTATAACCAGTTCTAACAAAAACACTAACAGTCAATTCACTATCTACTCCACTAATGCTACTCCAATTGCTCCAGTGGCACAGGCTAAGCTATTGGGAATAACCATAGACTCCCACCTAAAATTTGATAGTCATCTCAACTTAACTATTAAAAAAGTACATGCCAAACTGGGGTCGCTCTACCGTATCAAACCATTTCTTACCAACAACACAACATCAGCCATTGCTCGCTCCCAACTTCTATCCACCCTACTCTATGCATCTCCCATTCTGACTAATCTCAACAAAACTGAACTAAGCAAAATGGAAGCCTGCTATAACAGAATTGCCCATTTTGCTGCAAATTGCTCATATAGAACTCATCACTGTACTGCTTTGAGACGGCTCCACTGGCTTGAACTACCCAACCTCCTAACCTACAATCAGCTCTGCCTCTGTCATTCTATCTATTACCTCCCCAATAAGTGTCCTGCCCTCAAAAACCTAGTACATCCCTCAGCCAAAAGGCCTCTTAGATCATCAAGCAAACTACTACTAGAAGTCACCAACAGCTACAATAGCTTTGGAGACACACTATATAGTAGTTCAGTGGCTAAAAAATGGAACTCTGTCCCTACTAGCATTCAAAACACATCATCCAAAGCCTCCTTTAAAGACCTCATCAGGCAACATCTCAAGGAAAGTTGGCAGTGCCATGACTGCTCCCCAGGCTAGTGAAAGCGGATAACACATACATACAAAATCTAGAGCACTTGATAATAGTTTTCAATCTTACTCACAAACACTGGCTAATCTACAATGTATGTACTGTACCTGTGTACTATGTATGTATTCTACCTATGTTCCAAATTTCAGCTGTACACCACAAATCTATTAATTACCTTTATTTTTAAAATTAATATTTTTCTGTTTGTTCTCTCCACTGTAACTGTTGATGTGCTGCATACCACTGTAAAAACATGTCTCCTGTAATTTGTGTGTATACTGATCATGTCTAAATAACTAAATGTTTCTGTAATTATTCTTTGTGGAGCTTTTCTCCCCGGGCCTCTGCTGAAAAAGGGCCTTTTTGGCTCAGTCAGACATCCCCGGTTAACAAATGCGTTCATAGGTTCATAGGTTCATACTAGGCTATCTGCCCTAGGGCATTTATAAGCCTAGCCAGAGTGTGTTTGGCTTTCGCCACCCATTTTAAATTAATTTTGCTATGCCTTTTTTCGAGGTTAGTATACTGTGCCTCTGTCTAACAGTGACATAGAAGTGATACCCGGGGTAAACCTACGATCCCCCATCCACTCGTCATGATTCCTCTTGAAGAGAGTCAATGAGGGACTCTGCCTAACCTGGACTGGGATTTTATTCCAGAGTGAAGGGAGCCTCTGGGTTATGAATCTGTCCCTCCAGCATGTCCTATTTATTTCAGTGCTGTGGTTCAAGTCTCGAGCCGTAGCTTGATGGGATTTGGATTTTCTGAGGTGCAGCATGTCCATTAATTCTGGGTTGGACATGGCTTTATACGTCAGGCACAGATCGCCTCTGAGCAGGCGGTATGCCACTGAGTAGAGCTGGAGTTTCTTTAACCGGGCAGCATATGGCATCTGTTTGAGCCCTTTGATCCTCTTGGTGAGGTACTTTTGGGGTCTTTCCAGTTGCTGCAGGTGTCTGGTAAGGTACATCCCAAAAGAGGCATTGTACTCAATTATGGGCCTAATGAGGGATGAGTAAAGGGGCACGATGACCTCCCCTGATCTAGATGTGAATCCCTTCATGATTAGGTGGGCTATATAAAATGTTTTTCTAACCACTTTGGCCATGTGGTTGTCAAATGAGAGATTGCTATGAACTTGGGTCCCCAGGCCCCTAATTACTTCTTCCATACTTAATGGATTACCACCTATGTGGTAATTTGTGGGCACTTTGTTTTTGCCAAAGGGGATGACTATACACTTTTTGGCGTTTAGCTTGAGGCCATGGCTCTGGCACCAGTTGTCTGTTTCTATGAGGCCCTATTGGAGGATGCTTGTGTCGGCTGGAGAGCCGATTATGGTGCCCAGTTTGCAGTCATCTGCGAACTTGGTCAGCCACAGTCCTTCCATGTTGGCCTGTACCTCCAAGAAATATATACCGAACAAGAGAGGGCCCAGGACTGAGCCTTGTGGGATGCCACTTGTAACTGGTTTGGAGTCTGACATGGCTCCAGCAATTCTAACTATGTGGGTTCTGTCCTTGAGCCAGTTTGCAACTCATCTAGTGACATAGGGGTTTATATTTAAGCTGGTGAGCTTATCTATAATGCCCGAGTGGGGTATTGTATCGAAGGCTTTTATGAGGTCCAGGTAGGCTGTGTGGACCACCTTCCCCTCGTCAATGGCCTTGGTGACTGTTTCAAAGAAATTGACCTGGTTTAAGAGGCAGGATCTGCCCTTAACAAAGCCGAACTGGGTAGGATCCAGTGTCTGTAGGTCCCCAATATCTTTATTTATGAGGTCCATGATGATCCTTTCCATAGCTTTGCAGACCAAGCTAGTCAGGCTTATGGGGCAATAGTTTCCAGGATCCGTTGAGGCACCACCTTTGTGGAGAGGGACCACTGTTGCTGTTCTCCACTCTTTGGGTACGTATCCTGTGGTAAGGCTGAGATTGAACAGTACTTTTATGTTTGGGTTTAGCTCTTCTTGGATCTAAATAAATAAATAAAATCTTAGAGAAATGTATCCATATGCAGCTCCTAGACCATCTCACTACAAATAACCTGTTATCTAGTTCACAGCATGGCTTCCATCCAAAACATAGTACCTCCACAGCCCTCATAAGTTTCACTAACTACATCAATCTCCTCAAAAACAATGGACAACTAGTTTCTACTATATTCCTTGATATGTGCAAAGTTTTTGATATGGTATCCCACCAACTACTACTCAGCACTCTAGCCTTCTTCAACCTAAACTCTACAGCTCTCAACTGGTTCTTTAGCTACCTTACTAATCAACAACAGGCAACTAAATGGGATAATAAACTCTCCAGACTCCTCCCAGTCTCTGTTGGGGTTCCTCAGGGTTCCATCCTTGGCCCTCTCCTTTTTATTATATTCACAAATAGTCTAAACACTGCCACTAAATTTGCTTCTATTATTCAATATGCTGACAATGCTACTTATTTGCTCTGCTCCCACACCCCAAGAACTCCAAGATAAACTGTAAAAGCATTTCTATATATTGAAAATTACCTTAATTAACTTCAACTCATCCTAAACACAAACAAAGCAAAACAAAATCAATGATCTTCTCTAACAGGAAATCCAAAGCAAACCCACCTGCGCTCTCCATCTACTTCATTAATGGCAGCATAAATAAAGAAAACTACTGGTGTCACGACAGAAGACAACATTCAGTAAACACATGTCACTCACAACAAAGAAAGTTCACATCAAACACGGTGCTCTATATAGGGCCAAACCTTACTTTACTCAAAATGCCAGACTAGCCACAGCCAGATCCACCTCCTATCTACTCTTCTCTACTGTTCTCAGCTTTTCACTAACCTGCACACGTCTGATTTACATCTGCTGGATTCCTGCTATAACAAAATAGCACAATTTGCAGCTAATATATCCAACAGGATCCATCATTGCCTTGCTCTTCAAAAACTACACTGGCTTAAATTTCCCAATCTGTTATTGGTCAATCAGCTCACCACTGCCCACTGTATTATCCACAAACCTGAAAATTGCCCTGCACTCTCCAACCTAGTGCAACTAAATACCAACCCCAAGACCCTTAGGTCATCCGATAAACTTACACTCAAGGTAACAAAGTCCCATAATTAGTTCAGTGACTCTCTCTTCACCTTCAAAGTCGGCAAACAGTGGAACCTATTACCTCAGAATATCTTAAAAAAATGCAGATAATCATAGCTTCAAAAAACTCCTAAAGGAATACCTCACTCAACAATGGCTGTGCTCCTGTAATACTCCTGGCTAGTTTCTCATGCCTTCGATCAAATGTTTTCCATTCTGCTATCTTGTTGTCTTACTTCTACCAAATGAAAATACCACAAAGGTTTTTATATATCTAATGAGTTTCATATTACTGTCTGTAGTAAGGCTTAAGAAATGTCATGTTTTCTGTTTTACATTCACCTTTTTGTAAATTGTGATTGGCAACTGTCAAACTTTTTTGTATATTGTTTGAAAATCTTTTTAGAAATTTTTGTAATCTTTTTGTACTATTGTTATGGAGCTTATCTCCCCAGGTCTTTGCTGAAAACGGGCTACTTGTCCAGTGAACTCTATCCTTTTAACAAATGAAAAATAAAATAAAATAAATACATAAATAATCCATTAAAAGCAATATGTACTAAATATATATATATATATATATATATATATATATATATATATATATATATGTCACTTGTCTTACAAGTCTATAAAACAGTTTTCTTTGTCTTTTAATGTTTATGTGGAACTTTTTTCCCCAGAACTCTGCTGAAATGGGGCAATTAGCTCAGTAGGACTATCTCTGCTTAACAAATAGAAATAAATAAAGAAAAGTAATTTGACTAGTGGCCCCATGATGCCCAAAATGTACTAATGGCACCTCTATAAATAGCATTGGGATTAACAGGCTCACAAATCCAGGATGGTGTTCAGTATTCTGACCTTCTGGACAGGGAGTACACAACATTTCTATCCTTCGTTATACCCGGCCTATAAAATCCAGCTACTACTCTTGCCTTAGTTTTGTCTATCCCCAGTTGACCTCTAATATGTAACTGTAGGTTAGCTTTATTACTAGCATCATGTAAGGTAAGTCATACCCTGCCCCATGTGCAAAAATGGAGAGAAAGGGGTTGTGGATGGATGGATGGGTGGATGGGTGGATGGATGGAGGGATATACAGTTTTGGCACTAGCAAGTGATGTCGAATTTTCTCCTTATCTTTATTTTCTTAAAATATAAGGAATCATGTTTTAAGTCAAAACAGAGCTAAAAAGTAATGGGAAAATGCTATTTGCTACCTTCCCTTACAACACTGCTATATTCTTTCTTGCTCTGCTTAAGGTATCATTTTCCCATGATGCCTTTCTAATGTTTATGTGGCTTATTAATAAGTAAACTAAGTCATGGTTACTTTATTCAGTAGTTTGTCTTAAGATGGAAGATTTAGTTTCCTCACCCAGAAAAACAATGCAGTGCAGCCTCCTCTTTGTCTTCCTCAGCAAATTGTAATTCTAGAGAACGTCCTTTTGCTTTAACGTTCCCACTATCTGAAAAAGCCTGCTGAGTTATCTTTTATTAGCTTTTTGTTCCCCTTGGAGATAAGTGGGTTTTGAACTCTGCATTTTTTTACCTGTCACACTTTTAATACTTGTATATGGTAATAAAACTTCCGACTCTGCCACGTAACAATTATTAACTTTTTATTGTATAAAATAAAACAGGAGGTAAGCGCTTTCGCGTATGCTACCATATGCTTCATCAGACAATTTAAAAATGTTGATATCAGTAAATTTATAGGAAGGCTTAGCCTATCAGCAGATGAATTAAATTAATCAATTAACTACAGATAAAAACACATTTAAAGACACATTAAAAGACTGAGCTGAAACATTAGATATTTAAAAGGAAGCTGCTTATATAAAACAAAGTGACTCATTAATTAAAAGACAATCAAAATGGAACATCGTATATATATCAAAATTCATATCAAAGTTAAAAACACATATAAATGTAATAATATATATTTTGCAATGTTGTAATGTTGCAGGAAAAACTCGTTTCAGTAAACATTGCAACATGATAAGCAAAGTGTAAAGCTATAAATGCAGAAATGTGCAATGGTTCTTCAAAGGCCATATCGGCATTTCTTGGCTGAAGGTGTATTAGAGTTTAACCGCGCCTAATATCTATATATCTATATAGAAAAAACTTCAACGTTTAAAGCTATTGAGGAAACTTATTACAGCTGTATTGTTCTTTTGAAATGTTTTAAAAAAATTTTGGACATATTGTAAACGAAATTCCAAGTGAAAAATGCATATTAGTTTTTATTTAATTATGAATGCTGAATGGACACTACTGAACAAGGTTGTCATCTCATGCTAAATTCATCTTCGATTATTTAAGAAGGATCTAATACTGATATAGTTGTTCAGGCCTGGCGGATAATGGCCTCTTAATCTAAGTATCCATTTTTTTTTTTACTTTTAATACTTGCTGACATTTCCTTTCTCTGACAATCATCACTTAAATGTCCTTTTTCTATTTTTATGCTCTTTGTTTCTGTGCTAACATTGTGTATGCTTTTGTGGAGACGTCTGTCTCACATTGATTTTTACTTCAGTTTTCTCTAACACCTCAGTCTCATCTCCTGTATACTGGGTTTCTGTCACTCCATCACTGGGGCAGGTATCTGGTAGTACACAGGATCCCTTTTACTATCTTACCATAACTAGATTTTAGCCCCTCTGTAGTTTTGATAACTCTATTGTCTTGGTTTGTCTTTGAATCTCTTTATGAGTACCACTGACTTGCTATCACACCTCACATTTTTATATTCAATGGGCAGAATAAGGTGTTGCTGTTTCCCATTTTTATTCTTGGTATCAGTCTGATATAATGTGTGTGTATGACTTCTCCCTCCTCCCATATTTTTAATGCTGCTTTAAAGTGGGAGAAAACTTCTCCTAATATGACATCATGAGTCAAACCAGGGAAGACAGCAAGGTGCAAACATTTTTTCAAATGAAAGTTTACACATGAAACCCTAAAGCTTATTCAAATTGTTAATATATGTTTTTACACTGAATACTGCTATAATTATGTAACTTTTCTAATCAGTCCTCACTTTT
This sequence comes from Protopterus annectens, assembly GCF_019279795.1. Taxonomy (NCBI): domain Eukaryota; kingdom Metazoa; phylum Chordata; order Ceratodontiformes; family Protopteridae; genus Protopterus; species Protopterus annectens. Next base: position 41,908,990 of record NC_056749.1, read on the forward strand.
CCATGGCTAGGAATGTTACTATTGTAAGTTTATGACACAATATGTTGCCTTAATGTTTTTTAGTTTTGCTGCATTCTTAAATGTCTGTATTTTATAACCTCTCTTATTTGCTACTATTATAATCAATGTAACTTTTTGTGGAGCTTTTCTCCCCGGGCCTCCAGTGAAAATGGGTTGCCATGACCCAGTGGACTCTCCCAGTCAACAAATGCAAATAAATAAATAAATACATTTTCCTGGGACGGTCTGAATTTGTACTTGTGCAAGGGAATACTTTGTACTACCATCATGACTGCATATTATCTCCAAACATTGATTGTTACTAATGTTATGCCAGAGGAACTTTGACAAAGGGAATCGTTGATTGTTACTAATGTTATCCTGGAAGAACTTTGACAAAGGGAATCGTTGATTGTTACTAATGTTATGCCAGAGGAACTTTGACAAAGGGAATCATTGATTGTTACTAATGTTATGCCAGAGGAACTTTGACAAAGGGAATCATTGATTGTTACTAATGTTATGCCAGAGGAACTTTGACAAAGGGAATCATTGATTGCTACTAATGTTATGCCAGAGGAACTTTGACAAAGGGAATCGTTGATTGTTACTAATGTTATCCTGGAAGAACTTTGACAAAGGGAATCATTGATTGTTACTAATGTTATGCCAGAGGAACTTTGACAAAGGGAATCGTTGATTGTTACTAATGTTATGCCAGAGGAACTTTGACAAAGGGAATCGTTGATTGTTACTAATGTTATCCTGGAAGAACTTTGACAAAGGGAATCGTTGATTGTTACTAATGTTATGCCAGAGGAACTTTGACAAAGGGAATCGTTGATTGTTACTAATGTTATCCTGGAAGAACTTTGACAAAGGGAATCATTGATTGTTACTAATGTTATGCCAGAGGAACTTTGACAAAGGGAATCATTGATTGCTACTAATGTTATGCCAGAGGAACTTTGACAAAGGGAATCATTGATTGCTACTAATGTTATGCCAGAGGAACTTTGACAAAGGGAATCATTGATTGTTACTAATGTTATCCTGGAAGAACTTTGACAAAGGGAATCGTTGATTGTTACTAATGTTATCCTGGAAGAACTTTGACAAAGGGAATCGTTGATTGTTACTAATGTTATCCTGGAAGAACTTTGACAAAGGGAATCATTGATTGTTACTAATGTTATCCTGGAAGAACTTTGACAAAGGGAATCACTGATTGCTACTAATGTTATGCCAGAGGAACTTTGACAAAGGGAATCATTGATTGTTACTAATGTTATCCTGGAAGAACTTTGACAAAGGGAATCGTTGATTGTTACTAATGTTATGCCAGAGGAACTTTGACAAAGGGAATCATTGATTGTTACTAATGTTATGCCAGAGGAACTTTGACAAAGGGAATCATTGATTGCTACTAATGTTATGCCAGAGGAACTTTGACAAAGGGAATCGTTGATTGTTACTAATGTTATGTCAGAGGAACTTTGACAAAGGGAACATGCTTCCAGAAGCTAGCAGAGGCTGAACTTTGATCTCTTCTAGAAGCCTGACAGCAACACAGTCACATCATTCTGACTCAGTTATTTTAGCCGCAGTCTTATCGCATTCCATAGGAGCAACTTCATTTGTACCATGCATATCAGTTTTGACATTTCTACTATTACATTCTCCTGACTACTAATGGAACAAGCTCTGGCTATGTGATCCCTCCTTTGACATTTGAAATAAGTTAACCCATCATTTGCTGCTTTCTGTTTCACAGTAGACTGCATATTTCTTATTGTAATGTTAGACTTGGATAGAGACAATTCAGGTTAAACAATGTTATTAACTAAGAAGCATTCTAGTAAAGCTGTCAGATTAACTTGTCAGAGTTCTTGGAATCACTTTTCAACAGGCACGTTCTCATACTACCAGACAATGTTCTTTAAATCTTTATACTGCTTATAATTTCTAACATTTTTATTTTACAGTTACTAAACTGGTTCTAACCGCAGTTCTAAAATGTGATCTGAGTTAGGAATCAGATCTTTTACTAATCTGTCAGCATTAAAACCCAACTGTAAATTGTTATAGCTTGTAGTTCAAAAGTTATTCCAGTATTGTACAACAGTTCTTTTTTTATTTCTCACAGACAATGTAAACAACCCACTCCATGTTCGTACAAGTTTTTAGTTCTTTCTTAGTCAATTGACAGGAAATAGCTTAGCACATCTGGCTTTGTCCCTTTTCTCATGGTGGCACATCTGGATTTCTCCCATTTCTCATGGTGGCAGATTTGGATTTGTCCCATTTCTCTTGGTGGCACATCTGGATGTGTCCCATTTCTCTTGGTGGCACATCTGGATCTGTCCCATTTTTCTTGGTGGCATATCATATAAATGAAATTATTCTAGGTGTTTGTCATTCTTGTTTAACTTCTTTATGGCGGTAATATTTTGGGGAATGGTTCCTATGGTAGCCAGTCCTACCAACTTCTGTTGCAGCTCTATTAACTTCTGGTCAGTCCCCACCTTTCACTCCACTAGTGTTAATAATTCATCCATGCTTGGAAGTAAAAGAAAGTATACTAGAAAGCAACAAAGAACAAAAGTCTTATCAGCATACATTCCAAAAACGGCAGCAAAAAATCTCTATTTACATACTCCACAGGGAAATGTTACATCAAAAACACTGCGCTCTTGGCTCAAAGGCATGGCAAGAAACAATGTATCTAGCAGGTCTTTGGCCAAAATGCCCACATCATCCATCAATGTAAGTCTTAAGAAACACTGCAGGTCCACATTTGTAAAAAGGCATGTTTATTATATCAAAGAAGAGGGAAAATAAAGAAAATGAGCCCTCTCTGCCCTCTCCGCCCTCTCCGCCCTCTCAGCCCTCTCAGCCCTCTCCACCCTCTCAGCCCTCTCTGCCCTCTCCGCCCTCTCAGCCCTCTCCGCCCTCTCTGCCCTCTCCGCCCTCTCAGCCCTCTCCGCTTAGTATCTTGTTTTTACAGTCTGCATACTACTTCTTAAAAGACTTTATAGTCTTTGAAACCAATCTACTAACAGACTTAACAGACTTCCATCATTAGCATGTGAAAATGATAAATTACAGCCACAGACACTGCTAGGCCTTCTCGTCTGCTTCAATGAACAGAGAAAAATCTTGACCTGAGTTTACCTCAGGCCACATTTATAATGAGCTCTAAATGGGCCATTGAACTTCATGAATCTTTTGTCAGAACACCTGCTCTGACATATAATGCACCATCCTGATGGCAAAACAACTCCCTGATTTGCCTTTAATAGGATACCCCATTTTATACAAAACAAACAGAGACCTGACTTCCTATAAGCTATTAGCTAAGTGACTGTGCAAATGCCGGTGTGCACATATCTTGATTTGTTGAGATTTTCTATACATTCTATGACGAATGTGCTGGGACACTCCACATTGTGTGTACCACTAATGGTTAATCGCTAAGTGACAGTGCAAATGCCGGTGTGCACATATCTTGATTTGTTGAGATTTTCTATACATTCTATGACGAATGTGCTGGGACACTCCACATTGTGTGTACCACTAATGGCTAATCGCAGCTCTGCTGCTTTACTTTTAAAGTGATTACTTAGCGTCTTGCCATACTTTGTACCACTAACCATTAACTTACTGCTAACAGTTAATAGCAGCTCTGCTGTTTCCCTTTTAAGTGTTTGCTTAGCTTGTTGCATATCTCGTTTGCATTGTGATGTGCTGTACATGGCTGGTGATGAAATGCAATTTCGAGACTGTCTGATTCTTATCATCTGCTTGTTCTGCTAAGACTTGATTTGACTGATGCATTGCACACTTTACTTCCTCATGCGCTCTGTTATTCTGTGCTACCTACTGTATGCACTATCTCCTTCATGATCCTCATTTTACTTCCATTCTTCCCACTCAACACACACATCACACTCACCTGCGCTCTCCCTCTACATTCACCCTTCTCTCACCTTTCTATACTCACATTTGCAAAATAACTCCATCACTTTCTCTTACTCTCTTTCAGCTTGCATGGTCTCAACACCTTCCCCATCAGGAAAACCCACTGTGATACCGACTTCCAGTCAGACCACACTCCCTCAGAAAACAAGGGTGTTGCTGCCACTTTTGTGTAAGCTCCTGTGGGTTTTAACTGTACCTCAATATTCAATTCTGCTGTTGAACCATAGTTTACTTAACGCCCCCAACAACGTGCACACTCACAGGGACTACCCCTCATTCCATCCCACTCTACTGTACCTCTATATTTCCCCAGTAGGTTGCAGCAGGGCTCCACAAGCCTTTCCTATAACCAGTATATCAGACACTTTTTCCAGGTGCCTGCCTTTCAGTTATGCTTTGGAGCCCCTACTGAGATCTAGCTACACCTCTATCTAGTTATCTACACTAAAAGTCCATGCTTCCAACCCATCTTTCTGTTCCTTATTCTGTGAACCTAACAACAGCTGTATAATTTTATAACAGAGTCCTGATCTTACATGCATCCACTGATACTTTTTTCTCTGTTCACCTCTGCTGGGGTTCTATAAATCACACCCTCCTACAATATGTCCCTCTCTATACCCAGTCTACAACTAACAGTACACGTAGCAGTACTCTCCACCCTCACCTACTTAACTCAGCTTCAACACCCCTACCATACCCCACCTTCACTTCACACAACAATCTTCCAACCCACCAGCATTCCATCTTTCTCTTCTATCTCTCCATTACTACCATATTATATAAGCCTAAAATCCTTTCAGTTCTACCTTCATCCCACTTTCTATATCACACACATCTAAACACAATGTATCTCTACTCCCGCCTTAAATCACACTCAGCTATAGACCTCATAATACATTTTTTACACCATATCTCCCTCTCTCTCTGGTGACATCCATCCCAATCCAGGGCCTATCCTCTCCCCATCCAACAAAACCCCCTCTCCCTCACATCCTGGCAAGCCCACACTAATTTGCTTCATCACAATTAACACTCAAAGCATTCGCAATAAAATCCCTTCCCTTCACGCCTGGTTTTCCCATAACCACCCTGACATTGTTGCTATCTCAGCAACATGACAACTCATTCACTCCAGTTCAACTGTTTTGAGTGTGTACCATACATAAAAGACAGTGAAATTATATCTCCCGGCTACCAAATTATCCGTAACGATAGACCCAACAAGAAAGGAGGTGGCGTAGCCATTGTCTACTCCACCTACACAGTTACCCCATTTACCAACCCCATTCCTAAGTTTGCCAACTCAGAGATTACCATAGCCCATCTAACAATCAACAATCATAAATCTGTTTGATGGCTGCTCTCTATATTCCCCCAGACAACACCAACAGCATTCCAATACTAGAAGACATCCTTTCCTGGTTCTCCTCTAATTTCAAAAATGAAACCTTTATCCTGGGTGATGTACACATTAACTGGTCCTATACCATCACTTAACCCTCCTCTCAATCTGTCAACCTCTTTAAATTCACCCAGATAATGAACGCTCCTACCAGGCCCAACAAAAGTGGATCCTCTGGCACCATCCTTGACTGGATTTTAGTATCTCAGCTTAACCTTATCTCAAGTTATGGTAGCCTTCCTAACTCTATCAGTGACCAGCCCCCTGCACCCCCACACTGACAAGAACCCTTCTCCGCTCCAAAAACAACATCACTATATTCAAACCCGTAACCTCTCTAAATTCAACCCACAAAATGTTAATGACTGTCTAAAGCTAATCAATTGGACCCCCTAAAAACCCTGACCCTCAACAATGCAATAAGCTACTTCAACAACACATTTCTAAATCTACTCAACAGTCATGCTGCCCTTAGAACCAAATGGGTCAAATCCAGAATCTCCACCTGGCTTTCAAAAGAAACAAAACAAACCATGCACCAAAGGGACAATAAGTGGAAACAATACCACAATAAACTTCCCTCTACCCTACTTGAATTCAGACAACTTCACAATACAGTAAAATAAAATAGTAAATAGAGACTGCAAATCTTACTACACCAAGCTCCAATCTGAACACTCCACCAACCCCAACCCTCTCTCCTCCATCCCAGTAGCAAGGATAACCCTTGCCCTAATCCTGACCTCACTGACCTAGAAAGAGCCACATCATTTAACACCATCATTGTGGAGTGTATAACCAGACTTACCTCCACCTTCGCACACCCCCTCCAAGTTCATCCCCTCACCCCACCCCCCCACCCCACTGACAACTCACAGCCCTCACCCACTTTCATGCACAATCCTGTCCCTACAACCACAATAAAAAATATCCTCCTTAAACTGAGACCATGCTGTACTGCACCTGACAGTTTGCCCCCTCACTTCCTCAAACTATCTGCTGACAGTATAGCCCTGCCAATCTCCATTTTAAGAAATAGATCTATTCAAGAATCCTGTTTCTTCAATTTAGAAACTTGCATTCATTATCCCACTCCACAAGGGAGGTAAAAACGTTGACCCCACTCATTTCAGAGCCGTTACCATCCTTTCCCCACTCTCAAAATCCTAGCAAGTCTATTCATTCACAACTGATGTCATATCTAACACACAATAACCTCCTTACCCCCACCAAATGTGCTTTTTGTGGTGTTCCACAAGGTTCTGTCCATGGACCCTACTTTTCAACATATTCATCAATAATTTTCACCACACCATCCCCAATACCTCCCTAATCCAGTATGCAGATGATTCTACAATCATCTGCACTGCTGACTCCCCCTCAGAGGTACTACTAAAAACCCAGTCTGCTTTTTCACTAACAGAAACCTGGATGCACAACAACCACCTGGCCTTAAATGCACACAAAACAAAACTAATGATCTTTACTCCCTCTAGAATCTCCTCCTTTAACAATACCTCCTTTACTATATTAAGCCAGGACAATACCCCCACTGAAGCAATATCTCACACACGTTTATATTACCTCGTCAAAATTTTACTGCATCGAAGCAATAAATGTCGAACACAGTTGATCAATGTAGTAAAATATCGAACGAGTATAAAGAAACAAAAAAGAACAAAAAAAAAACTAAAGGGTGCAGGCAGGGGGCAAGCTCCCCTGCACCCCCACACCCCCAGCTACTTAAATATACCAACTCCGAGACCACACTACATTGAGGTAAATGGAAAGCTCCCCCTACAGAGATTTCCACTTACCTGGCCAAAATTCTTCGCTTTTGATATTGTCGTGCAGACAATATCAGATTCGATATTGTCAGCTTGCAACAATATAATATAGACCCTCTCACACTAAATTGCTTGGTGTCACCGCTGATGAGCATCTAAAATTCGACATCCATATTCAAACAGCCATAAAAAAAAAAAAACAAAACTAGGTCTCCTGTACAGGCACAATTGCTACCTCACTCTACTAGAAAGACCTTAGCTTCCTCCTATCTTCTCCCCTCTCTCATATACAGTGCCCCATTGCTCAACAACCAACTTGGCCTACAATCCAAATTAGAATCCTGTTACAAAAAAATCAGCAAATTAGCCACCAACTCCAAAAATTCTTCCCATCACTGTCTCTCCCTCCAATCTCTTCAATGGCTAGAACTACCTAACTACCTAAACCTACTTAAAATCACCACAGCCCATAACCTCATTTTAAACCATCCCTTTGTCCCGTTCTCTCCAACATCTTAACACCCTATATTCCTAACCAATCAATCCGATCTGAAAATAAAAACCTCCTACATATCCTTAAACCCTCCCAGCCCCCTGGCTACCTTCTCCTAGCTTACTTCCTAGCCAAGTTATGAAACTCGCTCCTCTCCTCCCTATGAAACACCCATAATCACACCATCTTCAAATCTCTTCTACACTCCTACCTTTCATCTCAGTGGATTTGCCCCTGCTCTTCCCCTACATGAGCCCCTCCTCACTCATCTTTATTTTCCCAGCCATATCTGCCTCTGCTCATTGTCACCACATGCATCACATACATCACCTCCAATCTGCCTATTCTGCTGAACTGCATTTTCTTCTCTCATTTTCATCAGATCTGTGATTTACATTTTTCATAACTGATGATATTTAAAAATTACACTGCAAAGATTAATAGAATGTATGCCTACTGTTACTACAGCTACTCTGTATATAATGTTATTCTCTTCATACTTGTTAAATTTTGTTTAACTTTTTCTTCTTTAATTTAATCTACAAAGATTAATAGAAGTTATGCCCTCTGCCACTACAGCTACTCTGTATGTTATGTTATCCCTTAACACTTGTTAAATTGTTTCTCTCAGCATATATATTGTCTCTGTTATGCATGTTTTGTTATTCATTGTCATTGTTAATGGGGATTTTCCCCTGAGCCTCCACTGAAGATGGTCTCTTCTTGGCCAAGTGGACTTCCCCAGTCATCAAATTGAAATAAATAAATAAAATAAATAAATAAATATAACCGACTGCCTTTTTAAAGTGCTCTGGTTGTGCAGCCTGTAAATGAAGTGTTTTGCACATTAAGACTGTTGAAGGTTGTGGATTCAAGTCCCCTTTGGGCTGTATGCTTTGGAGGACTGAGGCTATGCACTGTTATGTAGTCCAGGGTTTGAGTCCCTCAACCTTGATTTGCCTGCTGTATGACTCTGAGCAGGTCACTTAACCAGACACTTCTCTTGGGGAAAATGGGCTGGACCCCACAATGGTCTCCTTGACTGCATGACTTAACTACTTGTGGACCTATACAAACATTATTATGGAGAAAGCCTTTAATTGGTTAGGTAGCAATATATCATGCGTGCATCACGCTGAACAATAGTATTTTTTTTACTGGCTCACTTGGACTAGTCCACTTTCATTTCCATGCTTGAAGCTGAGATGTTTGCTACCTCTGTGATCAGCCCTTCAAATTATCTTGTTCCTTACAGACTAGGTTGCACCTCTGACTCAGGTGTGCTATCATTATGGCACAGATTCTGTCAGAAACTAAGGTACAGAGTGCTGGAGATGAACGTGGTTAAATATTTGACAATCAAATTTGAAATTTATAGTACAAAGTTTTGGGTTTACATGAAGCTGACAATGGAATGGTGAGAACAAGAAAGGTGGTAGCAAACATACTCGCACTGCGATATAGGAAGTTAGATAAATACCACGGTATTTAACATAATGAGAGAAACTATTAGAACACTGTAATGTGTGGGAGGGGTTCAAACTAAAAAAAATGGGACAAACTGGCTGGGTACCATAATGTATTTATTAAATCAACCACACTATAAATCTTTCCAGTTAGACCTGTAGAAATGACAGTTTACCTAAACATATAGGTTCTCAGATTACATTACAGAGAACTTCTCTCAAATAACAGAAACATTTTTGAGCATCCCCTAGATATCATAAAAGCACTTTGGATCTCTCCTTATAAGCCAGTGTATGTGTTGCCCTGTACAGAAAAAAGGTACTCCATTGACACAGTCCCAGGTAATCACATTTCACTAAGTATATTGTTAGTTTAACTACTGATTCCTAGTCTGCATTCCTAGTTCTACATATGCTTTGCTTCTTATTCTTCTGTGTTTAACTTGATCCAGCATTAAGTGAATATTTAATAGGTATATTTTTAAATACATATTTTCATAGTTATTTGATCTTCCCCTGAAACAAGCCCGTGACTAACCAGAGAGAGATTTTCTCACCATTTTATAAATGATGCCTTAGGATGTAGGCTTTCATGAAGCAGTCACTTCTGAAATGTGCTACATTTTTTTGTTTTATTAGAAAAAAGACATACTTTAGGTTAAATTAAGTGATAAATTTGGATTTATTATGTTATTTTTAGCAACAAAACTGCAACATCTGAAGAAATTAATTGCACAAATGCAAAATATTTCTAAAAGTAAAAGAATATACATCAGAATACATAAGTTCAGTTTTATTTCTGTTGTGTCTGGATTTGTACTGCTAATGATTTCGGCTACTTTCACTTGTGATTCCAAATAACAAGTCAAAATGTGAGCACACCAACCAAGCTGAGCAGGGACAAATAAAGCGTTATCTTCCAAAACTTGATTTTTAATGGCTTTATTGTAGAAGGATGAGCGCTTTCATGAGGCTACCACTTCTTCAGATCCAAATAAAACTAACAGCTTAAGAACCAAGCAATATATACAAATTAAAATTGCACATTACTAAAATCAACAAATCAGAATCAGCGACTCTTAATTAATGCTGGCTTCAATGAAACACTTGCATTCAGGCCCGGATCTCTATGGGCTTGTAGTGCTATTATCCATTTTACTTCCAAATTCTCTAAATAATTATTCACATCACCCCTTCTCCTGCCAGTTCTAACTTTCTGGAGAACTCTAAAATAAAAAACACTGTGTCCTGTAGTTTCTGCTTTTGCAGCCAAAGCATTTGTATGTACATTATTCCTTATATTGCTAAGATGTTCTAAAACCATGTATTTAAGCTGTTGTGTTGTTTTTCCTACATAAATGACATTGTGTGCAGGTTGCCAAATACACTAAGAAATTGCTATTACATATAGCTGATAATCTAGGAATTTTTAGGAGTTTTTAGTAACATTCTTTTTACGCTCATGTTGTTCCTAAAAATAAAATTGGGGTCTTGTCCAACAACCTTTCCAATACTATCGTCAGCCGACAAAATGGGCCAATTCTTCCTAACTATGTCACAAAACTGATATACATTGCTAGAATAGGTGAAAGGCATTCTGGACTTACTAGCAGCAGATTTAAACTTAGGGCACTGTTCGTTATGATCCCTATGCCTGCTGGAACAATAAGGGGCCCCTCTATTACCCCTCTATGTCTTTATTTCTGTATAGATGTTCTCCGTCAATGTGTTCAGATATCCTCTACTTGAAAGATCTTGTAAAAAAGTTCCAAGTGACTCGGTCATCTCTGCAGTATCAGTGTTAAGTCGGGAGATTCTCAATGATTGTCCTTTAACAATGTTAGGAGAGATATGTGAAGGATGCAAGCTGGATTTATGTAAAATATTATTTTTCCAGCATGCTTTAACTACTAGTACCAAAACTGTTATATGTCGCAAACGTAGTACTTATAATCCACCATTATCTAGCACTTTAGAAGCATTTATTAAAGTGTGCAAATTAGATATGTTAAATGCTTTTAAGGACACTAAAAGGCAGTTTCTCCATTTAAAAGAAGCAGAATGTGAAGCTCTGAAACAGTTACAAATGCTAGACAGTATCAGCATTAAGCCAGCTGACAAAGGAGTTGTAGTTAACAGAACAGACTACGTCTCCTGGATGAATTATATGCTAAGAGATGAGAGTACATATATTAAAATAAATGAGAAGGCTATTGATAGGAGTGTATATACTATCAGAGCTGACCTTTTGATGTCTGGGATAATAGATCCTAACCTATATGCATTTTTTATGGTGGAATATCCTCTGATACCCACCTTAAATTGATTACCTATGATTCAGAAAACTTTAGAAAAACCTCCTATGCAACCAGTATCTCAGAGCAAGGCTGGGCCACAGAGCCTTTGTCTCAGTACTTTGAAAGTTGAAAGAGTCGTTTATTGTGCTTTCTGTTGCAAATGCACCTGTTTTTATATTGGGAAAACAGAAAGAAAGTTAAAGACACGTATTTACGAGCATTTGAGGGACATTAAATTAAAAAAGGATATAAACGTCTTAGCAAGGCATTGTAATGAATGGCTGGATCATAGGTTTAAATTTTGTATCATAGAAGCTATGGAAGTGAACCCAAGGGGTGGACCATGGCCATTACATTTGGAAATGAATGAAGCTTTATGGCAATTAAGAACGAATGCTACTCAATGGCCAGGCCTGAATGTTTCTATTTCATTTACTTGTTTTTTGAAGTTAAAGAGCCTAGATAAGTTAATTTGTTATACACTGTATTATAACATAGGCGATTATCCAAAAATGTTTAAGTTTTTAACATAATATGCTTATGTATCTATTTATTTATTTATTAATTTATTATAAACACATTTATCATTTATTAAGTTATATATATGCACACTTATTTTAGCTTTTACTCATACAGACATTATTCATTTATACATTCATAAATTTTCGTGAATAGGTTACACAAGCATGTGTGTATGTATATGCACTTGTAAAACCTAACACAAGTATATTAGTTATATACTTTTTAATACATATTTTTACTTTCTAATTTCATGACAACTGATTGTAATGCACAAATGGTACACACACACACACACACATTTTTTTTAGTATTTGTGTTGGTTTGACTCATGGTAAAACTGCATATTTTATTGCACATTTCATTGTGTTACACCTTTAACTATCACACTCTACACCAAAGTATTCAATTAGTGAAAACTGAAAATGATTGGCGCTTTTGTTTTTGAAACTTAATTAATGATGGTATAAAAGTTTTTCAGTTGTTGGGCATGCTCTGTTCTTGAAAAAGTCTCCTACACAGGAGACGAAAGTGCTTGGATTTGACTCATTTGGATTAATATTATTTATCTATTTATTTTATTTTTTCCTCTGTGTGTTGTTAATAAATTGCTTTGTTACATATTATACGCCTAGTGGATAATTTTTTCACCACTGAAGCCATAAAGGTTCATCTGTTTTGCAGCCTTTTGTTTGTATAGTAAGCCACAAGTGTTTTATTTTTTAATTTTTTTATTTTATTTTATTTTTTCTGCAGGGGAGCAAAGGCCACTCTATGCCCCCATTCAGGGAAGGTAATTCTCCCAATGTAGTCATTATCTTTTGCAAGCCAAGTCCTGGGTATGACATTCACAAACCACATCTAAAGCAGCATGTGATGCCAGAAAGCAGTAATCTCAACAACAGCATGTGATGTCAGGGAGTATTAATGTAAATAACAGCATTCAAACATCCACATCTACATGTGATGTCAGAGGATAGTAATGTGAACAACAGCATTCACTCACCAACCTACATGTGATGTCAAAGGGTAGTAATGTAAACAACAGCATTCACTCACCAACCTATATGTGATGTCAGTCAGAGGGTAGTAGTGTAAACAAAAGCATTCACTCAACAACCTACATGTGATGTTACAGGGTAATAATCTCAACAACAGCATTCACTCACCAACCTACATGTGATGTCAGAGGGTAGTAATGTAAACAACAGCATTCCCACATCCATACCTACATGTGCTGTCAGAGGTTAGTAATGTAAACAACAGCATTCACACATCCATACCTACATGTGCTGTCAGAGGGTAGTAATTTAAACAACAGCATTCACACATCCACACACACATATGATGTCAGAGAGTAGTAATGTAAACAACAGCATTCACTCACCACCATACATGTGATGTCAGAGGGTAGTAATGTAAACAACAGCATTCACTCAACTATCTACATGTGATGTCAGAGGGTAGTAATGCAAACAAGAGCTTTCACTCACCAACCTACATGTGATGTCAGAGGGTAGTAATGTACACAACAGCAATCACATATCCAAACCTACATGTGATGTCAGAGGGTAGTAATGTAAACAACAGCAGTCATGCATCCAAACTTACATGCGATGTCAGAGGGTAGTAATGTTAGAAACAGCATTCTATCACCAAACTACATATGATATCAGAGGGAAGTAATATAAACAACATCAGTCACACATCAACACCTATTTGCGATGTCAGAAGGTAGTAATGTAAACAACAGCATTCACTGACCAACTTACATGTGATGTCAGAGGGTAGTAACGTAAACAACAGCATTCACTCACCAACTTACATGTGATGTCAGAGCATAGTAGTGTAAACAACAGCATTCACTCACCAACCTACATGAGATGTCAGAGGGTAGTAATGCAAACAACAGCATTCACTCACCAACCTACATGTGATGTCAGAGGGTAGTAATGTAAGCAACAGCATTCACACATCCAAACCTACATGTGATGTCAGAGGGTAGTAATGTAAACAACAGCATTCACTCAACAATCTACATGTGATGTCAGAGGGTAGTAATGCAAACAAGAGCATCCACTCACCAACCTACATGTGATGTCAGAGGGTAGTAATGTAAACAACAGCAGTCACGCATCCAAACCTACATGTGATGTCAGAGGGTAGTAATGTTAGAAACAGCATTCTATCACCAAACTACATGTGATATCAGAGGGTAGTAATGTAAACATCAGTCACACATCAACACCTATTTGCGATGTCAGAAGGTAGTAATGTAAACAAAAGCATTCACTGACCAACTTACATGTGATGTCAGAGGGTAGTAATGTAAACAACAGCATTCACTCACCAACTTACATGTGATGTCAGAGCATAGCAGTGTAAACAACAGCATTCACTCACCAACCTACTTGAGATGTCAGAGGGTAGTAATGCAAACAACAGCATTCACTCACGAACCTACATGTGATGTCAGAGGGTAGTAATGTAAACAACAGCATTCACACATCCACACCTACATGTGATGTCAGAAGGTAGTAATGTAAGCAAAATATTCACACACTACATCCTAAACTACATGTGGTCGTAATGTAAACAGTAGCATTCATACATCCATAATTACATTTGATATCAGGGGGTAGTAATGTAAACAACAGCATTCACTCACCAACCTACATGTGATGTCAGAGGGTAGTAATGTAAACAACAGCATTCATTCACCAACCTACATGTGATATCAGAGGGCATTTATGTAAACAACAGCATTCACTCACAAACCTACATGTGATGTCAGCGGGTAGTAATGTAAAAATAATTCACACATCCACATCTACATGTGATGTCAGAGGGTTGTAATGTAAACAACAGCATTCACTCACCAACCTATATGTGGTGTCAGAGGGTAGTGATGTAAACAACAGCATTCACTCTCCAACATAAATGTGATGTCAGAGGGTAGTAATCTCAACAACAGCATTCACTCACCAACCGACATGTGATATCAGAGGGTAGTAATGTAAACAACAGCATTCACTCACCAACCTACATGTGATGTCAGAGGGTAGTAATGTAAACAACACCATTCATACATCCACACCTACATGTGCTGTCAGAAGGTAGTAATGTAAACAACAGCATTCACTCACCACCATACATGTGATGTCAGAGGGTAGTAATGTAAACAACAGCATTCACTCACCAACCTACAAGTGATGTCAGAGAATAGTAATGTAAACAACAGCATTCACACATCCACACCTACATGTGATGTCAGAGGGTAGTAATATAAACAACAGCATTCACTCACCGACCTACATGTGATGTCAGAGGGCAGTAATCTCAACAGCATTCACTCACCAACCAACATGTGATGTCATAGGGTAGTAATGTAAACAACAGCATTTACACATTCACACCTACATGTGATGTCAGAGGGTAGTAATATAAACAACAGCATTCACACATCCACACCTACATGTGATGTCAGAGAGTAGTAAAGTAAACAACAGCATTCACACATCCACAATGTCTGAGGATAGTAATGTAAACAACAGCATTCACACTCCAACTGACATGTGATTTAAGAGGGTAGTAATGTAAACAACAGCATTCACTCACCAACCAACATGTGATGTCATAGGGTAGTAATGTAAACAACAGCATTTACACATTCACACCTACATGTGATATCAGAGGGTAGTAATGTAAACAACAGTATTCACACATCCACACCAACATGTGATGTCACAGGGTAGTAAGGTAAACAACAGCATTCACACATCCACCCCTACATGTGATGTCAGTGGGTAGAAATGTAAACAACACATTCACACACCAACCTACATGTGATGTCAGAGGGTAGTAATGTAAACAACAGCATTCACACATCCACAATGTCTGAGGATAGTAATGTAAACAACAGCATTCACTCTCCAACTGACATGTGATTTCAGAGGGTAGTAATGTAAACAAGAGCATTCACTCACCAATCAACATGTGATGTCATAGGGTAGTAATGTAAACAACAGCATTTACACATTCACACCTACATGTGATGTCAGTGGGTAGTAATGTAAACAACAGTATTCACACATCCACACCCACATGTGATGTCACAGGGTAGTAAGGTAAACAACAGCATTCACACATCCACACCTACATGTGATGTCAGTGGGTAGAAATGTAAACAACAGCATTCACACACCAACCTACATGTGATGTCAGAGGGTAGTAATGTAAACAACAGCATTCACTCACCAACCTACATGTGGTGTCAGAGGGTAGTAATGTAACCAACAACTTTCACACATCCACACCTACATATGATATCAGAGGGTAGTAATGTAAATAACACCATTCACTCACCAACCTACATGTGATGGCAGCGGGTAGTAATGTAAACAACAACATTCACACATACACACCTACATGGGTTTACCTTTAAAAAGGCGATTCACACTTGGGCGAACAGCAATTGTTCGAAAGGCTTTTTACAAAGTTTGCAAACGCCAAATGAAAAAAGGTTCAAATGTGCAATTAACGAATGCACAGTGACATCCGTTCACAGCACATTCAAAATTGTGGGGCGGATTGCACTATAGTGGGGCTCAGAAAATGGTCCCTTTCCCTACTGTAGTGCGATCTTGGAGTAAAAATATTAAAGTAGGGGGGTGCAGGGGGGCTTTCCCCCTGCATTACACTTCTTTTCTTTTTCCAATAGAAATTAACGTTCGAAAAACAGTGAATTTGCTTTTTGATTTGCTGTTTTTTTAACATTAAGGACTATCACCGTTTTCACTTTCGTGGTTACGAGTCACTCATATGAGCATTCATACCACTGTGATTCAGCTTTATAAAGGTAAACCATCTACATGTGATGTCAGAGGGTAGTAAAGTAAACAAAAACATGCACTCACCAACCTACATGTGATGTCAGAGGATAGTAATGTAAATAACAGCATTCAATCATCCACACCTACATGTGATGTCAGAGGGTAGAAATGTAAACAACAGCATTCACACATCCACACCTACATGTGATGCAAAGGGTAGTAATGTAAACAACAGCATTCACACGTCAACCTAAATGTAATGTCAGAGAGTAGTAAAGTAAACAACAACATTCACACATCCACACCTGCATGTGATGTCAGAGGGTAGTAATATAAACAACATCATTCACTCACCAACTTACATGTGATTTCAGAGGGTGGTAATGTAATCAAAAGCATTCACACATCCACACCTAATGTGATGTCAGAGCAAAGTAATGTAAGCAACAGCATTCACTCACCAACCTACATGTGATGTCAGAGGGTAGTAAAGTAAACAATAGCTTTCACTCACGAACCGACATGTGATGTAAGAGGGTAGTAATCACAACAAAAGCACTCACTCACCAACCTTCATGTGATGTCAGAGGGTAGTAATGTAAACAACAGCATTCACACATCCACACCTACATGTGCTGTCAGAGGGTAGTAATGTCAGCATTCACTCACGAACCTACATGTGATGTAAGAGGGTAGTAATCTCAACAAAAGCACTCACTCACCACCCTACATGCGATGTCAGAGGGTAGTAATGTAAACAACAGCATTCACTCACCAACCTACATGTCATGTCAGAGGGTAATAATGTAAACAAATCATTCACACACTACATCCTAACCTACATGTGGTAGTAATGTAAAAAACAACATTCACAAATCCACACCAACATGTGATGTCAGAGGGTAGTAATGTAAACAACAGCATTTACACACCAACATACATGCGATGTAAGAGGGTAGTAATGTAAATGACAGCATTCACTCACCACCCTATATGTGATGTCAGAGGGTAGTAACGTAAACAAAAGCATTCACTCACCAACCTACATGTGATATCAGAGGGTAGTAATGTAAACAACAGCATTCACTCACCAACTTACATTTGATGCCAGAGGGTAGTAATGTAAACAACAGCATTCACACAGCCACATCTACATGTGATGAGAGAGAGCAGTAATGTAAACAACAGAATTCACTCCGCAACCTGCATGTGATATCACAGGGTAGTAATGTAAACAACAGCATTCACTCACCAACCTACATGTGATGTCAGAGGATAGTGATGTAAACAACAGCATTCACACATCCATACCTACATGTGCTGTCAGAGGGTAGTAATGTAAACAACAGCATTCACTCACCAACCTACATGTGATGTCAGAGGGTATTAATGTAAACAACAGCAGTCACACGTCCAAACCTACATGTGATGTCAAAGGGTAGTAATGTAAAAAATAGCATTCTATCACCAACCTACATGTGATGTCAGAGGGTAGTAATGTAAACAAATCATTCACACACTACATCCTAACCTACATGTGGTAGTAATGTAAACAACAGCATTCACACATCCACACCAACATGTGATGTCAAAGGGTAGTAATGTAAACAACAGCATTCACTCATCAACATACATACGATGTAAGAGGGTAGTAATGTAAACGACAGCATGCACTCACCAACCTATATGTGATGTCAGAGGGTAGTAACGTAAACAAAAGCATTCACTCACCAACCTACATGTGACATCAGAGGGTAGTAATGTAAACAACAGCATTCACTCACCTACTTACATTTGATGCCAGAGGGTAGGAATTTAAACAACAGCATTCACACAGCCACATCTACATGTGATGTCAGAGGATAGTAATGTAAACAACAGCATTTACTCACCAATCTATATGTGATGTCAGAGGGTAGTAATGTAAACAACAGCATTCACTCACCAACCTACATGTGATGTCCGATGTCCGACGGTAGTAATGTAAACAAGAGCATTCACACATCCGCACCTACTTGTAATGTCAGAGGGTAGTAATGTAAATAACAGCATTTTCTCACCAACCTACATGTGATGTCAGAGTGTAGTAATGTAAACAACAGCATTGACTCACCAAACTACATGTGAAGTCAGAGGGTAGTAATCTCAAAAACAGCATTCGCTCACCAACCTACATGTACTGTCAGAGGGTGGTAATGTAAACAACTGCATTCACTCACCAACTTACATGTGATGTCAGAGGGTAGTAATTTAAACAACAGCATTCACACATCCACACCTACATGTGATGTCAGAGGGCAGTAAATCTCAACAACAACATTCACTCTCCAACCTACATGTGATGTCAGAGGCAGTAATGTAAACAACAGCATTCACACATCCACACCTACATGTGATGACAGAGAGCAGTAATGTAAACAACAGGATTCACTCCGCAACCTGCATGTGATATCACAGGGTAGTAATGTAAACAACAGCATTCACTCACCAACCTACATGTGATGTCAGAGGGTAGCATTGTAAACAACAGCATTCACACATCCAAACCTACATGTGATGCCAGAGGATAGTAATGTAAACAACAACATTCACTCAATAATCTAGGTGTCATGTCAGGGGGTAGTAATGAAAAACAAAAGCATTCACTCACCAACCGACATGTGATGTCAGAGGGTAGCATTGTAAACAACAGCATTCACACATCCAAACCTACATGTGATGCCAGAGGGTAGTAATGTAAACAACAGCATTCACTCACCAACCTACATGTGATGTCAGAGGGTAGTAATGTAAACAACGGCATTCACACATCCAAACCTACATGTGTTGTCAGAGGGTAGTAATGTAAACAACAGCATTCACTCAACATTATACATGTGATGTCAGAGGGTAGTAATGCAAACAAGAGCATTCACTTACCAACCTACATGTGATGTCAGAGGGTATTAATGTAAACAACAGCATTCACATATCCACACCTACATGTGATGTCAGAGGGAAGTAATGTAAACAACAGCATTCACTCACCAACCTACATGTGATGTCAGAGTGTAGCAATGTAAACAACAGCATTCACACATCCACACCTATATGTGATGTTATAGGCTAGTAATGTAAATAACAGCATTCACAAATCCACACCTACATGTGATGTCAGAGGGTAGTAATGCAAACAACAGCATTCACTCACCAACCTACATGTGATGTCAGAGGCAGTAATGTAAACAACAGCATTCACACATCCACACCTACATGTGATGACAGAGAGCAGTAATGTAAACAACAGGATTCACTCCGCAACCTGCATGTGATATCACAGGGTAGTAATGTAAACAACAGCATTCACTCACCAACCTACATGTGATGTCAGAGGGTAGCATTGTAAACAACAGCATTCACACATCCAAACCTACATGTGATGCCAGAGGATAGTAATGTAAACAACAACATTCACTCAATAATCTAGGTGTCATGTCAGGGGGTAGTAATGAAAACAAAAGCATTCACTCACCAACCGACATGTGATGTCAGAGGGTAGCATTGTAAACAACAGCATTCACACATCCAAACCTACATGTGATGCCAGAGGGTAGTAATGTAAACAACAGCATTCACTCACCAACCTACATGTGATGTCAGAGGGTAGTAATGTAAACAACGGCATTCACACATCCAAACCTACATGTGTTGTCAGAGGGTAGTAATGTAAACAACAGCATTCACTCAACATTATACATGTGATGTCAGAGGGTAGTAATGCAAACAAGAGCATTCACTTACCAACCTACATGTGATGTCAGAGGGTATTAATGTAAACAACAGCATTCACATATCCACACCTACATGTGATGTCAGAGGGAAGTAATGTAAACAACAGCATTCACTCACCAACCTACATGTGATGTCAGAGTGTAGCAATGTAAACAACAGCATTCACACATCCACACCTATATGTGATGTTATAGGCTAGTAATGTAAATAACAGCATTCACAAATCCACACCTACATGTGATGTCAGAGGGTAGTAATGCAAACAACAGCATTCACTCACCAACCTACATGTGATGTCAGAGGGTAGTAATGTAACCAACAGCTTTCACACAACCACACCTACATATGATGTCAGAGGGTAGTAATGTAAACAACACCATTCACTCACCAACCTACATGTGATGGCAGAGGGTAGTAATATAAACAACAGCATTCACTGACCAACTTACATGTGATGTCAGAGGGTAGTAATGTAAACAACAGTATTCACTCACCAACTTACATGTGATGTCAGAGCATAGCAGTGTAAACAACAGCATTCACTCACCAACCTACTTGAGATGTCAGAGGGTAGTAATGCAAACAACAGCATTCACTCACCAACCTACATGTGATGTCAGAGGGTAGTAATGTAAACAACAGCATTCACACATCCACACCTACATGTGATGTCAGACGGTAGTAATGCAAGCAAAATATTCACACACTACATCCTAACCTACATGTGGTCGTAATGTAAACAGTAGCATTCATACATCCATAATTACATTTGATATCAGGGGGTAGTAATGTAAACAACAGCATTCACTCACCAACCTACATGTGATGTCAGAGGGTAGTAATGTAAACAACAGCATTCATTCACCAACCTACATGTGATATCAGAGGGCATTAATGTAAACAACAACATTCACTCACAAACCTACATGTGATGTCAGCGGGTAGTAATGTAAACATAATTCACACATCCACATCTACATGTGATGTCAGAGGGTTGTAATGTAAACAACAGCATTCACTCACCAACCTATATGTGGTGTCAGAGGGTAATGATGTAAACAACAGCATTCACTCACCAACATAAATGTGATGCCAGAGGGTAGTAATCTCAACAACAGCATTCACTCACAAACCTACATGTGATATCAGAGGGTAGTAATGTAAACAACAGCATTCACTCACCAACCTACATGTGATGTCAGAGGGTAGTAATGTAAACAACACCATTCACACATCCACACCTACATGTGCTGTCAGAAGGTAGTAATATAAACAACAGCATTCACTCACCACCATACATGTGATGTCAGAGGGTAGTAATGTAAACAACAGCATTCACTCACCAACCTACAAGTGATGTCAGAGAATAGTAATGTAAACAATAACATTCACACATCCACACCTACATGTGATGTCAGAGGGTAGTAATATAAACAACAGCATTCACTCACCGACCTACATGTGATGTCAGAGGGCAGTAATCTCAACAGCATTCACTCACCAACCAACATGTGATGTCATAGGGTAGTAATGTAAACAACAGCATTTACACATTCACACCTACATGTGATGTCAGAGGGTAGTAATATAAACAACAGCATTCACACATCCACACCTACATGTGATGTCAGAGAGTAGTAAAGTAAACAACAGCATTCACACATCCACAATGTCTGAGGATAGTAATGTAAACAACAGCATTCACTCACCAACCAACATGTGATGTCATAGGGTAGTAATGTAAATGACAGCATTTACACATTCACACCTACATGTGATGTCAGAGGGTAGTAATGTAAACAACAGTATTCACACATCCACACCCACATGTGATGTCACAGGGTAGTAAGGTAAACAACAGCATTCACACATCCACACCTACATGTGATGTCAGTGGGTAGAAATGTAAACAACAGCATTCACACACCAACCTACATGTGATGTCAGAGGGTAGTAATGTAAACAACAGCATTCACTCACCAACCTACATGTGATGTCAGAGGGTAGTAATGTAACCAACAACTTTCACACATCCACACCTACATATGATATCAGAGGGTAGTAATGTAAATAAGACCATTCACTCACCAACCTACATGTGATGGCAGCGGGTAGTAATGTAAACAACAACATTCACACATACACACCTACATGGGTTTACCTTTAAAAAGGCGATTCACACTTCGGCGAACAGCAATTGTTCGAAAGGCTTTTTACAAAGTTTGCAAACGCCAAATGAAAAAAGGTTCAAATGTGCAATTAACGAATGCACAGTGACATCCGTTCACAGCACATTCAAAATTGTGGGGCGGATTGCACTATAGTGGGGCTCAGAAAATGGTCCCTTTCCCTACTGTAGTGCAATCTTGGAGTAAAAATATTAAAGTAGGGGGGTGCAGGGGGGCTTTCCCCCTGCATTACACTTCTTTTCTTTTTCCAATAGAAATTAACGTTCGAAAAACAGTGAATTTGCTTTTTGATTTGCTGTTTTTTTTAACATTAAGGACTATCACCGTTTTCACTTTCGTGGTTACGAGTCACTCATATGAGCATTCATACCACTGTGATTCGGCTTTATAAAGGTAAACCATCTACATGTGATGTCAGAGGGTAGTAAAGTAAACAAAAACATGCACTCACCAACCTACATGTGATGTCAGAGGATAGTAATGTAAATAACAGCATTCAATCATCCACACCTACATGTGATGTCAGAGGGTAGAAATTTAAACAACAGCATTCACACATCCACACCTACATGTGATGCAAAGGGTAGTAATGTAAACAACAGCATTCACACGTCAACCTAAATGTAATGTCAGAGAGTAGTAAAGTAAACAACAACATTCACACATCCACACCTGCATGTGATGTCAGAGGGTAGTAATATAAACAACATCATTCACTCACCAACTTACATGTGATTTCTGAGGGTGGTAATGTAATCAAAAGCATTCACACATCCACACCTACATGTGATGTCAGAGCAAAGTAATGTAAGCAACAGCATTCACTCACCAACCTACATGTGATGTCAGAGGGTAGTAAAGTAAACAATAGCTTTCACTCACGAACCTACATGTGATGTAAGAGGGTAGTAATCACAACAAAAGCACTCACTCACCAACCTTCATGTGATGTCAGAGGGTAGTAATGTAAACAACAGCATTCACACATCCACACCTACATGTGCTGTCAGAGGGTAGTAATGTCAGCATTCACTCACGAACCTACATGTGATGTAAGAGGGTAGTAATCTCAACAAAAGCACTCACTCACCAACCTTCATGTGATGTCAGAGGGTAGTAATGTAAACAACAGCATTCACACATCCACACCTACATGTGCTGTCAGAGGGTAGTAATGTCAGCATTCACTCACAAACCTACATGTAATGTAAGAGGGTAGTAATCTCAACAAAAGCACTCACCACCCTACATGCGATATCAGAGGGTAGTAATGTAAACAACAGCATTCACTCACCAACTTACATTTGATGCCAGAGGGTAGTAATGTAAACAACAGCATTCACACAGCCACATCTACATGTGATGAGAGAGAGCAGTAATGTAAACAACAGAATTCACTCCGCAACCTGCATGTGATATCACAGGGTAGTAATGTAAACAACAGCATTCACTCACCAACCTACATGTGATGTCAGAGGATAGTGATGTAAACAACAGCATTCACTCACCAACCTACATGTGATGTCAGAGGGTATTAATGTAAACAACAGCAGTCACACGTCCAAACCTACATGTGATGTCAGAGGGTAGTAATATAAAAAATAGCATTCCATCACCAACCTACATGTGATGTCAGAGGGTAGTAATGTAAACAAATCATTCACACACTACATCCTAACCTACATGTGGTAGTAATGTAAACAACAGCATTCACACATCCACACCAACATGTGATGTCAAAGGGTAGTAATGTAAACAACTGCATTCACTCATCAACATACATACGATGTAAGAGGGTAGTAATGTAAACGACAGCATGCACTCACCAACCTATATGTGATGTCAGAGGGTAGTAACGTAAACAAAAGCATTCACTCACCAACCTACATGTGACATCAGAGGGTAGTAATGTAAACAACAGCATTCACTCACCTACTTACATTTGATGCCAGAGGGTAGGAATTTAAACAACAGCATTCACACAGCCACATCTACATGTGATGTCAGAGGGTAGTAATGTAAACAACAGCATTTACTCACCAATCTATATGTGATGTCAGAGGGTAGTAATGTAAACAACAGCATTCACTCACCAACCTACATGTGATGTCCGATGTCCGACGGTAGTAATGTAAACAAGAGCATTCACACATCCGCACCTACTTGTAATGTCAGAGGGTAGTAATGTAAATAACAGCATTTTCTCACCAACCTACATGTGATGTCAGAGTGTAGTAATGTAAACAACAGCATTGACTCACCAAACTACATGTGAAGTCAGAGGGTAGTAATCTCAAAAACAGCATTCGCTCACCAACCTACATGTACTGTCAGACGGTGGTAATGTAAACAACTGCATTCACTCACCAACTTACATGTGATGTCAGAGGGTAGTAATTTAAACAACAGCATTCACACATCCACACCTACATGTGATGTCAGAGGGCAGTAAATCTCAACAACAGCATTCACTCTCCAACCTACATGTGATGTCAGAGGCAGTAATGTAAACAACAGCATTCACACATCCACACCTACATGTGATGACAGAGAGCAGTAATGTAAACAACAGGATTCACTCCAACCTGCATGTGATATCACAGGGTAGTAATGTAAACAACAGCATTCACTCACCAACCTACATGTGATGTCAGAGGGTAGCATTGTAAACAACAGCATTCACACATCCAAACCTACATGTGATGCCAGAGGATAGTAATGTAAACAACAACATTCACTCAATAATCTACGTGTCATGTCAGGGGGTAGTAATGAAAAACAAAAGCATTCACTCACCAACCGACATGTGATGTCAGAGGGTAGCATTGTAAACAACAGCATTCACACATCCAAACCTACATGTGATGCCAGAGGGTAGTAATGTAAACAACAGCATTCACTCACCAACCTACATGTGATGTCAGAGGGTAGTAATGTAAACAACAGCATTCACACATCCAAACCTACATGTGTTGTCAGAGGGTAGTAATGTAAACAACAGCATTCACTCAACATTATACATGTGATGTCAGAGGGTAGTAATGCAAACAAGAGCATTCACTTACCAACCTACATGTGATGTCAGAGGGTATTAATGTAAACAACAGCATTCACACATCCACACCAACATGTGATGTCAGAGGGAAGTAATGTAAACAACAGCATTCACTCACCAACCTACATGTGATGTCAGAGTGTAGCAATGTAAACAACAGCATTCACACATCCACACCTATATGTGATGTTATAGGCTAGTAATGTAAATAACAGCATTCACAAATCCACACCTACATGTGATGTCAGAGGGTAGTAATGCAAACAACAGCATTCACTCACCAACCTACATGTGATGTCAGAGGGTAGTAATGTAACCAACAGCTTTCACACAACCACACCTACATATGATGTCAGAGGGTAGTAATGTAAACAACACCATTCACTCACCAACCTACATGTGATGGCAGAGGGTAGTAATGTAAACAACAGCATTCACACATGCACACCTTTTAGAAAGGCGATTCACACTCGGGCGAACAGCAATTATTCATTAGGCTTTTTGCAAAGTTTGCAAATGCCAAAGGAAAAAAGGTTCAAATGTGCGATGAACAAATGCACAGTGACATTCGCTCACTGCACATTCAAAATTGTGGGGCGGATTGCACTATAGTTGGGTTTGGAAAATGGTCCCTTTCCCCACTGTAGTGCGATCTCGGAGTTAGAATATTAAAGTAGGAGGGGTGCAGAGGGGCTTGCCCCCCGCTTTACACTTCTTCTATTTTTCCAATTGACATTAACATTCAAAAAGCAGCGAATCTGATTTTCGATTTGGTGTCTTTTTAACATTAAGGACTATCACCGTTTTCACTTTCATGGTTACGAGTCACTCGTATAAGCATTCATACCACTGTGATTCAGCTTTATAAAGGTAAACCACCTACATGTGATGTCAGAGGGTAGTAAAGTAAACAAAAGTATGCACTCACCAACCTACATGTGATGTCAAAGGGAAGTAATGTAAACAACGGCATTCAGTCATCCACACCTACATGTGATGTCAGAGGGTAGTAATGTAAACAACAGCATTCACACATCCACAACTACATGTGATATCAGAGGGTAGTAATGTAAACAACAGCATTCACTCACCAACCTACATGTGATATCAGAGGGTAGTAATGTAAACAAATGATTCACACACTACATCCTAACCTACATGTGGTAGTAATGTAAACAACAGCATTCATACATCCACACCAACATGTGATGTCAAAGGGTAGTAATGTAAACAACAGCATTCACTCACCAACCTACTTACTATGTCAGAGGGTAATAATGTAAATGACAGCATTCACTCACCAACCTATACGTGATGCCTTAGGGTAGTAATGTAAACAACAGCATTCACACATCCACCTCTACATGTGATGTCAAAGGGTTGGAATGTAAACAACAGCATTCACTCACCAAACTACATGTGATGTCAGAGGGTAGTAATTTAAACAAGAGCGTTCACACATCCGCACCTACATGTGATGTCAGAGGATAGTAATGTAAACAACAGCATTCACTCACCAACCTACATGTGATGTCAGAGGGTAGTAATCTCAAAAACAGCATTCACTCACCAACCTACATGTGATGAGAGAGGGTAGTAATGTAAACAACAGCATTCACTCACCAAACTACATGGGATGTCAGAGGGTAGTAATCTCAAAAACAGCATTCACTCACCAACCTGCATGTGATGAGAGAGGGTAGTAATGTAAACAACAGCATTCACTCACCAAACTACATGTGATGTCGGAGGGTAGTAATCTGAAAAACAGCATTCACTCACCAACCTACATGTGATGAGAGAGGGTAATAATGTAAACAACAGCATCCACTCACCAACTTACATGTGATGTCAGAGGGTAGTAATTTAAACAACAGCATTCACACATCCACACCTATATGTGATGTCAGAGGGTAGTAATATAAAAAACAGCATTCATTCACCAACCTACATGTGATGAGAGAGGGTAGTAATGTAAACAACAGCATTCGCTCATCAACTTACATGTGATGTCAGAGGGTAGTAATTTAAACAACAGCATTCACACATCCACATCTACATGTGATGTCAAAGGGTAGGAATGTAAACAACAGCATTCACTCACCAACATACATGTGATGTCAGAGGGTAGTAATATAAAAAAGAGCATTCACTCAACGACCTACATGTGATGTCAGAGGGCAGTAATCTCAACAACAGCATTCACTCACCAACCTACATGTGATGTCAGAGGGTAGTAATGTAATCAACAGCAGTCACACATCCAAACCTACATGTAATGTCAGAGGGTAGTAATGTAAACAACAGCATTCACTCACCAACCTACATGTGATGTCAGAGGGTAGTAATGTAATCAACAGCAGTCACACATTCAAACCTACATGTAATGTCAAAGGGTAGTAATGTAAACAACAGCATTCACTCACCAGCCTACATGAGAAGTCAGAGGGTAGTAATGTAAACAACAGCTTTCACACATCCACACCTACATGTGATGTCAGAGGGTAGTAATGTAAATAATAACTTTCACACATCCACAGGTACATATGATGTCAGAGGGTAGTAATGTAAACAACAGCATTAACTCACCAACCTACATGTGATGGCAGAGGGTAGTGATGTAAACAACAGCATTCACACATACACACCTACATGGGTTTACCTTTAGAAAGGCGATTCACCCCCGGGCGAACAGCAATTGTTCGAAAGGCTTGTTGCAAAGTTTACAAACACTGAATGAAAAAAGGTTTGAATGTGCAATGAACGTATGCACAGTGACATTCGCTCGCTGTACATTTGAAATTGTAGATCGGATTGCACTATAGTGGGGTTCGGAAAATGGTCTCTTTCTCCACTGTAGTACAATCTTGGAGTTAGAATATTAAAGTACGGGGTGCAGGGTGGCTTGCCCCCCTGCTTTACACTTCTTTCCTTTTTCCATTCCACATTACAGCGAATATGCTTTTCAATTTGCTGATTTTTTAACAATAAGGACTATCGCCATTTCCACTTTCGTGGCTACGAGTCACTAATATGAGCATTCATACCACTGTAATTCGGCTTTATAAAGGTAAACTACCTATATGTGATGTCAGAGGATAGTAACGTAAACAAAAGATTGCACTCACCAACCTACATGTGATCTCAGAGGGTATGAATGTAAATAACAGCATTCACACACCGACCAACATGTGATGTCAGAGGGTAGTAATGTAAACAACAGCATTCACATATCCACACCTACATGTGATGTCATAGCGTAGCAATGCAAACAACAGCATTCACACATCCACACCTACATGTGATGTCAGAGAGTAGTAATGTAAACAACAGAATTCAATCAGCAACCTACATGTGATGTCAGCAGGTAGTAATGTAAACAACAGCATTCACACACCAACAAACATGTGATGTCAGCGGGCAGTAAGGTAAACAACAGCATTCAGTCATCCACACCTACATGTGACGTCATAGGGTAGTAATGTAAACAGCAGCATTCACACATCCACACCTACATGTGATGTCAGAGGGTAGTAATGTAAACAACAGCATTCACACATCCTGACCTACATGTGATGTCAGACGGTAGCAATGTAAATAACAGCATTCACACATGCACACCTACATGTGATGTCAGAGAGTAGTAATGTAAACAACAGCATTCACACATCCACGCCTACGTGTGATGTCCGAGGGTAGTAATGTAAACAACAGCATTCACTCACCAACCTACATGTGATGTCAGAGGGTTGAAATCTCAACAACAGCATTCACTCACCAACCTACATGTGATGTCAGAGTGTAGAAATATCAACAACAGCATTCACTTACCAACCTACATGTGATGTCAGAGGGTAGTAATGTAAACAACAGCATTTACTCACCAACCTACATGTGATGTCAGAGGGTAGAAATGTAAACAGCAGCATTCACACATCCACACCTACATGTGATGTCATAGGGTAGTAATGTAAACAACAGCATTCACACATCCACGCCTAAGTGTGATGTCAGAGGGTAGTAGTGTAAACAACAGCATTCACACATCCACGCCTAAGTGTGATGTCAGAGGGTAGGAATGTAAACAACAGCATTCACTCATCAACCTACATGTGATGTCAGAGGGTAGAAATCTCAACAACAGCATTCACTTACCAACCTACATGTGATGTCAGAGGGTAGTAATGTAAACAACAGCATTCACTCACCAACCTACAAGTGATGTCAGAGAATAGTAATGTAAACAATAACATTCACACATCCACACCTACATGTGATGTCAGAGGGTAGTAATATAAACAACAGCATTCACTCACCGACCTACATGTGATGTCAGAGGGCAGTAATCTCAACAGCATTCACTCACCAACCAACATGTGATGTCATAGGGTAGTAATGTAAACAACAGCATTTACACATTCACACCTACATGTGATGTCAGAGGGTAGTAATATAAACAACAGCATTCACACATCCACACCTACATGTGATGTCAGAGAGTAGTAAAGTAAACAACAGCATTCACACATCCACAATGTCTGAGGATAGTAATGTAAACAACAGCATTCACTCACCAACCAACATGTGATGTCATAGGGTAGTAATGTAAATGACAGCATTTACACATTCACACCTACATGTGATGTCAGAGGGTAGTAATGTAAACAACAGTATTCACACATCCACACCCACATGTGATGTCACAGGGTAGTAAGGTAAACAACAGCATTCACACATCCACACCTACATGTGATGTCAGTGGGTAGAAATGTAAACAACAGCATTCACACACCAACCTACATGTGATGTCAGAGGGTAGTAATGTAAACAACAGCATTCACTCACCAACCTACATGTGATGTCAGAGGGTAGTAATGTAACCAACAACTTTCACACATCCACACCTACATATGATATCAGAGGGTAGTAATGTAAATAAGACCATTCACTCACCAACCTACATGTGATGGCAGCGGGTAGTAATGTAAACAACAACATTCACACATACACACCTACATGGGTTTACCTTTAAAAGGCGATTCACACTTCGGCGAAGAGCAATTGTTCGAAAGGCTTTTTACAAAGTTTGCAAACGCCAAATGAAAAAAGGTTCAAATGTGCAATTAACGAATGCACAGTGACATCCGTTCACAGCACATTCAAAATTGTGGGGCGGATTGCACTATAGTGGGGCTCAGAAAATGGTCCCTTTCCCTACTGTAGTGCAATCTTGGAGTAAAAATATTAAAGTAGGGGGGTGCAGGGGGGCTTTCCCCCTGCATTACACTTCTTTTCTTTTTCCAATAGAAATTAACGTTCGAAAAACAGTGAATTTGCTTTTTGATTTGCTGTTTTTTTTAACATTAAGGACTATCACCGTTTTCACTTTCGTGGTTACGAGTCACTCATATGAGCATTCATACCACTGTGATTCGGCTTTATAAAGGTAAACCATCTACATGTGATGTCAGAGGGTAGTAAAGTAAACAAAAACATGCACTCACCAACCTACATGTGATGTCAGAGGATAGTAATGTAAATAACAGCATTCAATCATCCACACCTACATGTGATGTCAGAGGGTAGAAATTTAAACAACAGCATTCACACATCCACACCTACATGTGATGCAAAGGGTAGTAATGTAAACAACAGCATTCACACGTCAACCTAAATGTAATGTCAGAGAGTAGTAAAGTAAACAACAACATTCACACATCCACACCTGCATGTGATGTCAGAGGGTAGTAATATAAACAACATCATTCACTCACCAACTTACATGTGATTTCTGAGGGTGGTAATGTAATCAAAAGCATTCACACATCCACACCTACATGTGATGTCAGAGCAAAGTAATGTAAGCAACAGCATTCACTCACCAACCTACATGTGATGTCAGAGGGTAGTAAAGTAAACAATAGCTTTCACTCACGAACCTACATGTGATGTAAGAGGGTAGTAATCACAACAAAAGCACTCACTCACCAACCTTCATGTGATGTCAGAGGGTAGTAATGTAAACAACAGCATTCACACATCCACACCTACATGTGCTGTCAGAGGGTAGTAATGTCAGCATTCACTCACGAACCTACATGTGATGTAAGAGGGTAGTAATCTCAACAAAAGCACTCACTCACCAACCTTCATGTGATGTCAGAGGGTAGTAATGTAAACAACAGCATTCACACATCCACACCTACATGTGCTGTCAGAGGGTAGTAATGTCAGCATTCACTCACAAACCTACATGTAATGTAAGAGGGTAGTAATCTCAACAAAAGCACTCACCACCCTACATGCGATATCAGAGGGTAGTAATGTAAACAACAGCATTCACTCACCAACTTACATTTGATGCCAGAGGGTAGTAATGTAAACAACAGCATTCACACAGCCACATCTACATGTGATGAGAGAGAGCAGTAATGTAAACAACAGAATTCACTCCGCAACCTGCATGTGATATCACAGGGTAGTAATGTAAACAACAGCATTCACTCACCAACCTACATGTGATGTCAGAGGATAGTGATGTAAACAACAGCATTCACTCACCAACCTACATGTGATGTCAGAGGGTATTAATGTAAACAACAGCAGTCACACGTCCAAACCTACATGTGATGTCAGAGGGTAGTAATATAAAAAATAGCATTCCATCACCAACCTACATGTGATGTCAGAGGGTAGTAATGTAAACAAATCATTCACACACTACATCCTAACCTACATGTGGTAGTAATGTAAACAACAGCATTCACACATCCACACCAACATGTGATGTCAAAGGGTAGTAATGTAAACAACTGCATTCACTCATCAACATACATACGATGTAAGAGGGTAGTAATGTAAACGACAGCATGCACTCACCAACCTATATGTGATGTCAGAGGGTAGTAACGTAAACAAAAGCATTCACTCACCAACCTACATGTGACATCAGAGGGTAGTAATGTAAACAACAGCATTCACTCACCTACTTACATTTGATGCCAGAGGGTAGGAATTTAAACAACAGCATTCACACAGCCACATCTACATGTGATGTCAGAGGGTAGTAATGTAAACAACAGCATTTACTCACCAATCTATATGTGATGTCAGAGGGTAGTAATGTAAACAACAGCATTCACTCACCAACCTACATGTGATGTCCGATGTCCGACGGTAGTAATGTAAACAAGAGCATTCACACATCCGCACCTACTTGTAATGTCAGAGGGTAGTAATGTAAATAACAGCATTTTCTCACCAACCTACATGTGATGTCAGAGTGTAGTAATGTAAACAACAGCATTGACTCACCAAACTACATGTGAAGTCAGAGGGTAGTAATCTCAAAAACAGCATTCGCTCACCAACCTACATGTACTGTCAGACGGTGGTAATGTAAACAACTGCATTCACTCACCAACTTACATGTGATGTCAGAGGGTAGTAATTTAAACAACAGCATTCACACATCCACACCTACATGTGATGTCAGAGGGCAGTAAATCTCAACAACAGCATTCACTCTCCAACCTACATGTGATGTCAGAGGCAGTAATGTAAACAACAGCATTCACACATCCACACCTACATGTGATGACAGAGAGCAGTAATGTAAACAACAGGATTCACTCCGCAACCTGCATGTGATATCACAGGGTAGTAATGTAAACAACAGCATTCACTCACCAACCTACATGTGATGTCAGAGGGTAGCATTGTAAACAACAGCATTCACACATCCAAACCTACATGTGATGCCAGAGGATAGTAATGTAAACAACAACATTCACTCAATAATCTACGTGTCATGTCAGGGGGTAGTAATGAAAAACAAAAGCATTCACTCACCAACCGACATGTGATGTCAGAGGGTAGCATTGTAAACAACAGCATTCACACATCCAAACCTACATGTGATGCCAGAGGGTAGTAATGTAAACAACAGCATTCACTCACCAACCTACATGTGATGTCAGAGGGTAGTAATGTAAACAACAGCATTCACACATCCAAACCTACATGTGTTGTCAGAGGGTAGTAATGTAAACAACAGCATTCACTCAACATTATACATGTGATGTCAGAGGGTAGTAATGCAAACAAGAGCATTCACTTACCAACCTACATGTGATGTCAGAGGGTATTAATGTAAACAACAGCATTCACACATCCACACCAACATGTGATGTCAGAGGGAAGTAATGTAAACAACAGCATTCACTCACCAACCTACATGTGATGTCAGAGTGTAGCAATGTAAACAACAGCATTCACACATCCACACCTATATGTGATGTTATAGGCTAGTAATGTAAATAACAGCATTCACAAATCCACACCTACATGTGATGTCAGAGGGTAGTAATGCAAACAACAGCATTCACTCACCAACCTACATGTGATGTCAGAGGGTAGTAATGTAACCAACAGCTTTCACACAACCACACCTACATATGATGTCAGAGGGTAGTAATGTAAACAACACCATTCACTCACCAACCTACATGTGATGGCAGAGGGTAGTAATGTAAACAACAGCATTCACACATGCACACCTTTTAGAAAGGCGATTCACACTCGGGCGAACAGCAATTATTCATTAGGCTTTTGCAAAGTTTGCAAATGCCAAAGGAAAAAAGGTTCAAATGTGCGATGAACAAATGCACAGTGACATTCGCTCACTGCACATTCAAAATTGTGGGGCGGATTGCACTATAGTTGGGTTTGGAAAATGGTCCCTTTCCCCACTGTAGTGCGATCTCGGAGTTAGAATATTAAAGTAGGAGGGTGCAGAGGGCTTGCCCGCTTTACACTTCTTCTATTTTTCCAATTGACATTAACATTCAAAAGCAGCGAATCTGATTTTCGATTTGGTGTCTTTTTAACATTAAGGACTATCACCGTTTTCACTTTCATGGTTACGAGTCACTCGTATAAGCATTCATACCACTGTGATTCAGCTTTATAAAGGTAAACCACCTACATGTGATGTCAGAGGGTAGTAAAGTAAACAAAAGTATGCACTCACCAACCTACATGTGATGTCAAAGGGAAGTAATGTAAACAACGGCATTCAGTCATCCACACCTACATGTGATGTCAGAGGGTAGTAATGTAAACAACAGCATTCACACATCCACAACTACATGTGATATCAGAGGGTAGTAATGTAAACAACAGCATTCACTCACCAACCTACATGTGATATCAGAGGGTAGTAATGTAAACAAATGATTCACACACTACATCCTAACCTACATGTGGTAGTAATGTAAACAACAGCATTCATACATCCACACCAACATGTGATGTCAAAGGGTAGTAATGTAAACAACAGCATTCACTCACCAACCTACTTACTATGTCAGAGGGTAATAATGTAAATGACAGCATTCACTCACCAACCTATACGTGATGCCTTAGGGTAGTAATGTAAACAACAGCATTCACACATCCACCTCTACATGTGATGTCAAAGGGTTGGAATGTAAACAACAGCATTCACTCACCAAACTACATGTGATGTCAGAGGGTAGTAATTTAAACAAGAGCGTTCACACATCCGCACCTACATGTGATGTCAGAGGATAGTAATGTAAACAACAGCATTCACTCACCAACCTACATGTGATGTCAGAGGGTAGTAATCTCAAAAACAGCATTCACTCACCAACCTACATGTGATGAGAGAGGGTAGTAATGTAAACAACAGCATTCACTCACCAAACTACATGGGATGTCAGAGGGTAGTAATCTCAAAACAGCATTCACTCACCAACCTGCATGTGATGAGAGAGGGTAGTAATGTAAACAACAGCATTCACTCACCAAACTACATGTGATGTCGGAGGGTAGTAATCTGAAAAACAGCATTCACTCACCAACCTACATGTGATGAGAGAGGGTAATAATGTAAACAACAGCATCCACTCACCAACTTACATGTGATGTCAGAGGGTAGTAATTTAAACAACAGCATTCACACATCCACACCTATATGTGATGTCAGAGGGTAGTAATATAAAAAACAGCATTCATTCACCAACCTACATGTGATGAGAGAGGGTAGTAATGTAAACAACAGCATTCGCTCATCAACTTACATGTGATGTCAGAGGGTAGTAATTTAAACAACAGCATTCACACATCCACATCTACATGTGATGTCAAAGGGTAGGAATGTAAACAACAGCATTCACTCACCAACATACATGTGATGTCAGAGGGTAGTAATATAAAAGAGCATTCACTCAACGACCTACATGTGATGTCAGAGGGCAGTAATCTCAACAACAGCATTCACTCACCAACCTACATGTGATGTCAGAGGGTAGTAATGTAATCAACAGCAGTCACACATCCAAACCTACATGTAATGTCAGAGGGTAGTAATGTAAACAACAGCATTCACTCACCAACCTACATGTGATGTCAGAGGGTAGTAATGTAATCAACAGCAGTCACACATTCAAACCTACATGTAATGTCAAAGGGTAGTAATGTAAACAACAGCATTCACTCACCAGCCTACATGAGAAGTCAGAGGGTAGTAATGTAAACAACAGCTTTCACACATCCACACCTACATGTGATGTCAGAGGGTAGTAATGTAAATAATAACTTTCACACATCCACAGGTACATATGATGTCAGAGGGTAGTAATGTAAACAACAGCATTAACTCACCAACCTACATGTGATGGCAGAGGGTAGTGATGTAAACAACAGCATTCACACATACACACCTACATGGGTTTACCTTTAGAAAGGCGATTCACCCCCGGGCGAACAGCAATTGTTCGAAAGGCTTGTTGCAAAGTTTACAAACACTGAATGAAAAAAGGTTTGAATGTGCAATGAACGTATGCACAGTGACATTCGCTCGCTGTACATTTGAAATTGTAGATCGGATTGCACTATAGTGGGGTTCGGAAAA
Organism: Protopterus annectens; assembly: GCF_019279795.1. Lineage (NCBI taxonomy): Eukaryota > Metazoa > Chordata > Ceratodontiformes > Protopteridae > Protopterus > Protopterus annectens. Next base: position 41,945,724 of record NC_056749.1, read on the forward strand.
TGGTCTCTTTCTCCACTGTAGTACAATCTTGGAGTTAGAATATTAAAGTACGGGGTGCAGGGTGGCTTGCCCCCCTGCTTTACACTTCTTTCCTTTTTCCATTCCACATTACAGCGAATATGCTTTTCAATTTGCTGATTTTTTAACAATAAGGACTATTGCCATTTCCACTTTCGTGGCTACGAGTCACTAATATGAGCATTCATACCACTGTAATTCGGCTTTATAAAGGTAAACTACCTATATGTGATGTCAGAGGATAGTAACGTAAACAAAAGATTGCACTCACCAACCTACATGTGATCTCAGAGGGTATGAATGTAAATAACAGCATTCACACACCGACCAACATGTGATGTCAGAGGGTAGTAATGTAAACAACAGCATTCACATATCCACACCTACATGTGATGTCATAGCGTAGCAATGCAAACAACAGCATTCACACATCCACACCTACATGTGATGTCAGAGAGTAGTAATGTAAACAACAGAATTCAATCAGCAACCTACATGTGATGTCAGCAGGTAGTAATGTAAACAACAGCATTCACACACCAACAAACATGTGATGTCAGCGGGCAGTAAGGTAAACAACAGCATTCAGTCATCCACACCTACATGTGACGTCATAGGGTAGTAATGTAAACAACAGCATTCACACATCCACACCTACATGTAATGTCAGAAGGTAGTAATGTAAACAACAGCATTCACACATCCACACCTACATGTGATGTCAGAGGGTAGTAATATAAACAACAGCATTCACTCACTGAACTACATGTAATGCCAGAGGGCAGTAATCTCAACAACAGCATTCACTCTCCAACCTACATGTGATGTCAGAGTGTAGAAATCTCAACAACAGCATTCACTTACCAACCTACATGTGATGTCAGAGGGTAGTAATGTAAACCACAGCATTTACTCACCAACCTACATGTGATGTCAGAGAGTAGAAATGTAAACAGCAGCATTCACACATCCACACCTACATGTGATGTCAGAGGGTAGTAATGTAAACAACAGCATTCACACATCCTGACCTACATGTGATGTCAGACGGTAGCAATGTAAATAACAGCATTCACACATGCACACCTACATGTGATGTCAGAGAGTAGTAATGTAAACAACAGCATTCACACATCCACGCCTACGTGTGATGTCCGAGGGTAGTAATGTAAACAACAGCATTCACTCACCAACCTACATGTGATGTCAGAGGGTTGAAATCTCAACAACAGCATTCACTCACCAACCTACATGTGATGTCAGAGTGTAGAAATATCAACAACAGCATTCACTTACCAACCTACATGTGATGTCAGAGGGTAGTAATGTAAACAACAGCATTTACTCACCAACCTACATGTGATGTCAGAGGGTAGAAATGTAAACAGCAGCATTCACACATCCACACCTACATGTGATGTCATAGGGTAGTAATGTAAACAACAGCATTCACACATCCACGCCTAAGTGTGATGTCAGAGGGTAGTAGTGTAAACAACAGCATTCACACATCCACGCCTAAGTGTGATGTCAGAGGGTAGGAATGTAAACAACAGCATTCACTCATCAACCTACATGTGATGTCAGAGGGTAGAAATCTCAACAACAGCATTCACTTACCAACCTACATGTGATGTCAGAGGGTAGTAATGTAAACAACAGCATTTACTCACCAACCTACATGTGATGTCAGAGGGTAGTAATGTAAACAACAGCATTCACACATCCACGCCTAAGTGTGATGTCAGAGGGTAGTAATGTAAACAACAGCATTCACTCACCAACCTAAATGTCATGTCAGAGGGTAGTAATGTACATAACAGCATTCACTTACCAACCTAGATGATATCTGGACAAAGCCAGGGGCACAGGAAAATAATTTTCTTGGGTGGCGAAAGCCAGGGTACATTTTTGGCTAGGCTTGTATAGGCCCTAGGGCCAATAGCCTTGTACCTACCTAGGAACCTATGATAGCCCATACCTATCAACCACTTACTGCAGGACATCTGGACAAAGCCTGGTATATAAGTGTCAGCATTAAATAATGATAGACAATACCTATCAACCTGATACTGCATGACATCTGGACAAAGTCTGCTATATAAGTGTCAGCACTAAATAATTATAGCCCATATCTATCAACCTCTTACTGTAGGACATCTGGACAAAGCCTGCCATATAAGCTTCAGAATTAAATAATGATAGACCACTACTTAACAACCTCTTACTGCATGACATCTAGACAAAGCCTGGTATATAAGTGTCAGCACTAAATAATGATAGACCATACCTATCAACCTCTTACTGCATGGCATCTGGACAAAGCCTGGTGTATAAGTGTCAGTACTAAATAAGGAAAGACTAGACCTATCAACCTCTTACTGCATGACATCTGGACAAAGCCTGGTATATAAGTGTCAGCACTAAATAATGATAGACCATACATATCAAACTCTTTCTGCAGGACATCTGGACAAAGCTGGTATATAAACGTCAACACTAAATAATGATAGACCATACCTATAACCTCTAACTGCAGGACATCTGGACAAAGCCTGGTAGATAAGTGCCAGCACCAAATAATAACAGACCATACCTATAACCTCTTGTTGCATGACATCTGGACAAAGCATGGTATATAACTGTCAGCACTAAATAATGATAGACCGTACCTGTCAACCTCTTACTGCATGACATCTGGACAATAAGCCTGGTATATAAGTATCAGCACTAAAAAATGATAGACCATACCTATCAACCTCTTGCTACATGACATCTGGACAAAGCTTGATATATAAGTGTCAGCAATAAATAATGATAGACCATACATATCAAACTCTTTCTGAAGGACATCTGGACAAAGCCTGGTATATAAGTGTCAGCACTAAATAATGGTATACACTACCTATCAACCACCTACTGCAGGACATCTGGACAAAGCCTGGTATATAAGTATCAGCACTAAAAAATAATAGACCATACCTATCAACCTCTTACTACATGACATCTGGACAAAGCCTGGTACATAACTGTCAGCATTTAATAATGATAGACCATACCTATCAACCTCTTACTGCATGACATTTGGACAAAGCCTGGTATATAAGTGTCAGCATTTAATAATGATAGACCATACCTATCAAACTCTTACTGCATGACATCTGGACAAAGCCTGATATATAAGTGTCAGCACTAAATAATGATAGACCATACCTATCAACCTCTTACTGCATGACATCTGGACAAAGCCTGCTATAGAAGTGTCAGCACTAAATAATGATAGGCCATACCTATCTACCTCTTACTGCATGACATCAGGACAAAGCCTGGTATATAAATGTCAGCACTAAATAATCATAGACCATACCTATCAACATCTTACTGCATGACATCTGGACAAAGCCTGGTATATAAGTGTCAGCACTATATAATGATAGACCATACCTATCAACCTCTTACTGCAGGACATCTGGACAAAGCCTGGTATTTATGCGTCAGTACTAAATAATGATAGACCATACCTATCCACCTCTTAAGCATGACAACTGGACAAAGCCAGGTATATAAGTGTCAGCTTTTAATAATGATAGACCATACCTATCAACCTCTTACTACATGCCATCTGGACAAAGCCCGGTATATAAGTGTCAGCACTAAATAATTATAGACATTACCTATCCTCCCCTTACTACATGACATCTGGACAAAGCCTGGTATATAAGTGTCAGCGTTAAATAATGACAGACCATACCTATCAACCTCTTACTGCATGACATCTGGCCAAAGCCTGGTAAATAAGTGTCAGCATTAAATAATGACAGACCGTACCTATCAACATCTTACTGCATGACATCTGGACAAAGCCTGGTATATAAGTGTCAGCATTTAATAATGATAGACCATACCTATCAACCTCTTACTACATGACATCTGGACAAAGACTGGTATACGTGTCAGCACTAAATAATGTTAGACCATACCTACCAACCTCTTACTGCAGGACATCTGGGCAAAGCCTGGTATATAAGTGTCAGCACTATATAATGATAGACCATACCTATCAGCCTCTTACTGCATAACATCTGGACAAAGCCTGGTATTTAAGTGTCAGCACTAAATAATGGTAGACCATATCTATCAACCTCTTACTACATGACATCTGGAAAAAGCCAGGTATATAAGGGTCAGCACTAAATACTGATAGACCATACTTATAAACCTCTTACTACATGACATCTGGACAAAGCCCGGTATATAAGTGTCAGCACTAAATACTGATAGACCATACTTATTAACCTCTTACTACATGACATTTCGACAGAGCCAGATATATAAGTTTCAGCACTATATAATGATAGACCACTACTAAATAAACTCTTACTGCATGACATCTGGACAAAGACTGGTATATAAGTGTCAGCACTAAATAATGATAGACATTACCTATCCTCCTCCTACTACATGACATCTGGACAAAGACTGGTTTATAAGTGTCAGCACTAAATAATGATAGACATTACCTACCCTCCTCCTACAACATGACATCTGGACAAAGCACGGTATATAAGTGTCAGCACTAAATACTGATAGACCACTACTAAATAAACTCTTAGTGCATGACATAAGGACAAAGCCTGGAATATAATTGTCAGCACAAAATAATACTAGACCATTAACTATCAGCCTCTTACTGCATGACATCTGGACAAAGCCTGGTATATAAGTGTCAGCACTAAATAATGATAGACATTACCTATCAACCTCTTACTGCATGACATCTGGAAAAAGCATGGTATATAAGTGTCAGAACTAAATAATGATAGACCATACCTATCAACCTCTTACTGCATGACATCTGGACAAAGCCTGGAATATAAGAGTCAGCACTTAATAATGATAGACCATACCTATCAACCTCTTACTGCATGACATCTGGACAAAGGCTGGTATATAAGTGCCAGCACTAAATACTGATAGACCATACTTATTAACCTCTTACTACATGACATTTCGACAGAGCCAGGAATATAAGTGTCAGCACTATATAATGATAGACGAGACCTAACAGCCTCTTACTGCATGACATCTTGACAAAGCCTGGTATATAAGTGTCAGCACTATATAATGATAGACCATACCTATCAACCTATTACTGCATGACATCTGGACAAAGCCTGGTATATAAGTGTCAGCACTATATAATGATAGACTAGACCTATCAACCTCTTACTGCATGACATCTGGACAAAGCCTAGTAAATAAGTGTCAGCACTAAATAATGACATACATTACCTATCCTCCTCCTACTACATGACATCTGGACAAAGCCAGGTATATAAGTGTCAGCATTTAATAATGATAGACCATACCTATCAATCTCATACTGCATGACATCTGGACAAAGCCTGGTATATAAGGGTCAGCACTAAATAAAGATAGACCATACCAAGCAACCTTTTATTGCATGACATCTGGACAAAGCCTGGTATATAAGTGTCAGCACTAAATAATGATAGACCATACCTATCAACCTCTTACTACATGACATCTGGACAAAGCCTGGTATATGTGTCAGCACTAAATAATGATAGACCATACCTACCAACCTCTTACTGCAGGACATCTGGGCAAAGCCTGGTATATAAGTGTCAGCACTATATAATGATAGACCATACCTATCAGCCTCTTACGGCATAACATCTGGACAAAGCCTGGTATATAAGTGTCAGCACTAAATAATGGTAGACCATACCTATCAACCTCTTACTACATGACATCTGGACAAAGCCAGGTATATAAGGGTCAGCACTAAATACTGATAGACCATACTTATTAACCTCTTACTGCATGACATCTGGAGAAAGCCTGGTATATAAATGTCAGCACTAAATACTGATAGACCATACTTATTAACCTCTTACTACATGACATTTCGACAGAGCCAGATATATAAGTGTCAGCACTATATAATGATAGACCACTACTAAATAAACTCTTACTGCATGACATCTGGACAAAGACTGGTATATAAGTGTCAGCACTAAATAATGATAGACATTACCTATCCTCCTCCTACTACATGACATCTGGACAAAGACTGGTTTATAAGTGTCAGCACTAAATAATGATAGACATTACCTACCCTCCTCCTACAACATGACATCTGGACAAAGCACGGTATATAAGTGTCAGCACTAAATACTGATAGACCATACTTATCAACCTCTTACTACATGACATTTCGACAGAGCCAGGTATATAAGTGTCAGCACTATATAATGATAGACCACTACTAAATAAACTCTTACTGCATGACATAAGGACAAAGCCTGGAATATAAGTGTCAGCACTAAATAATGATAGACCATTAACTATCAGCCTCTTACTGCATGACATCTGGACAAAGCCTGGTATATAAGTGTCAGCACTAAATAATGATAGACATTACCTATCAACCTCTTACTGCATGACATCTGCACAGAGCCTGGAATATAAGTGTCAGAAGTAAATAATGATGGACCATACCTATCAACCTCTTACTGCATAACATCTGGACAAAGCCTGGAATATAAGAGTCAGCACTTAATAATGATAGACCATACCTATCAACCTCTTACTGCATGACATCTGGACAAAGGCTGGTATATAAGTGCCAGCACTAAATACTGATAGACCATACTTATTAACCTCTTACTACATGACATTTCGACAGAGCCAGGAATATAAGTGTCAGCACTATATAATGATAGACGAGACCTAACAGCCTCTTACTGCATGACATCTTGACAAAGCCTGGTATATAAGTGTCAGCACTATATAATGATAGACCATACCTATCAACCTCTTACTGCATGACATCTGGACAAAGCCTGGTATATAAGTGTCAGCACTAAATAATGATAGACTAGACCTATCAACCTCTTACTGCATGACATCTGGACAAAGCCTGGTAAATAAGTGTCAGCACTAAATAATGATAGACATTACCTATCCTCCTCCTACTACATGACATCTGGACAAAGCCAGGTATATAAGTGTCAGCACTATATAATGATAGACCATACCTATCAATCTCTTACTGCATGACATCTGGACAAAGCCTGGTATATAAGGGTCAGCACTAAATAAAGATAGACCATACCTAGCAACCTTTTATTGCATGACATCTGGACAAAGCCTGGTATATAAGTGTCAGCACTAAATAATGATAGCCCATACCTATCAAACTCTTACTGCATGACATATCTGGACAAAGCCTGATATATAAGTGTCAGCACTATATAATGATAGACCATACCTATCAACCTCTTACTGCAGGACATCTGGACAAAACCTGGTATATAAGTGTCAGAAATAAATAATGATAGACCGTACCTATCAACCTCTTACTGCAGGACATCTGGACAAAGCCTGGTATATAAGTGTCAGCACTAAATAATGTAAGACCATTAACTATCACCCTCTTACTGCATGACATCTAGACAAAGGCTGGTATATAAGTGCCAGCACTAAATACTGATAGACCATACTTATTAACCTCTTACTACATGACATTTCGACAGAGCCAGGTATATAAGTGTCAGCACTATATAATGATAGACCACTACTAAATAAACTCTTACTGCATGACATCTGGACAAAGCCTGGTATATAAATGTCAGCACTAAATAATGATAGACCATACCTATCAACCTCTTACTGCATGACATCTGGACAAAGCCTAGTATATAAGTGTCAGCACTAAATAATGATAGACCATACCTATCAACCTCTTACTGCAGGACATCTGGACAAAGCCTTGTATATAAGTGTCAGCACTAAATAATGATATACCATACCTACCAACCTCTTACTGCATGACATCTGGACAAAGCCTGGTATATAAGTGTCAGCACTTAATAATGATAGACCAGACCTGTCAACCTCTTACTGCATGACATCTGGACAGCGCCTGGTATTTAAGCGTCAGCACTAAATAATGATAGAATAGACCTATAAACCTCTTACTGCATGACATCTGGACAAAGCCTGGTATATAAGTGTCTGCACTAAATAATGATAAACCATACCTATCAACCTCTTACTGCATGACATCTGGACAAAGCCTGTTATATAAGTGTCAGCACTAAATAATGATAGACATTAGATATCATCCTCCTACTACATGACATCTGGACAAAGCCAGGTATATAAGTGTCAGAACTAAATAATGATAGACCATACCTATCAACCTCTTACTGCAGGACATCTCGACAAAGCCTGGTATATAAGTGTCAGCACTAAATAATGATAGACCATACCTATCAACCTCTTACTGCATGACATCTGGACAAAGCCTGGTATATAAGTGTCAGCACTAAATAATGATAAACCATACCTGTCAACCTCTTACTGCATGACATCTGGACAAAGCCTGGTATATAAGTGCCAGCACTAAATAATGATAGACCATACCTATCAACCTCTTACTGTATGCCATCTGGACAAAGCCTGGTATATAAGTGTCAGCACTAAATAATGATAGACCATACCTGTCAACCTCTTACTGCAGGACATCTGGACAAAGCCTGGTATATAAGTGTCAGCACTAAATAATGGTAGACCAGACCTATCAACCTCTTACTGCATGACATCTGGACAAAGCCTGGAATATAAGTGTCAGCACTAAATAATGATAGCCCATACCTATCAACCTCTTATTGCATGATATCTGGACAAAGCCTGGTATATAAGTGTCAGCACTAAATAATGATAGCCCATACCTATCAACCTCTTACTGCATGACATCTGGACAAAGCCTGGTATATAAATGTCAGCACTAAATAATGATAAACCATACCTGTCAACCTCTTACTGCATGACATCTGGACAAAGCCTGGTATATAAGTGTCAGCACTAAATAATGACAGACCATACCTGTCAACCTCTTACTGTATGAAATCTGGACAGAGCCTGGCATATAAGTGTCAGCACTAAATAATGATAGACCATACCTACCAACCTCTTACTGCATGTTATCTGGACAAAGCCTGGTATATAAGTGTTAGCACTAAATAATGATAGCCCATACCTATTAACCTCTTACTGCATGACATCTGGACAAAGCCTGGTATATAAGTGTTAGCACTAAATAATGATAGACCATACCTATTAACCTCTTACTGCATAACATCTGGACAAAGCCTGGTATATAAGTGTTAGCACTAAATAATGATAGCCCATACCTACCAACCTCTTACTGCATGTTATCTGGACAAAGCCTGGTATATAAGTGTTAGCACTAAATAATGATAGCCCATACCTATTAACCTCTTACTGTATGACATCTGGACAAAGCCTGGTATATAAGTGTCAGCACTAAATAATGATAGACCATACCTATCAACCTCTTACTGCATGACATCTGGACAAAGCCTGGTATATAAGTGTCAACACTAAATAATGATAGACCAGACCTATCAACCTCTTAAAATATGATATCTGAACAAAGACTGGTATATAAGTGTCAGCACTAAATAATGATAAACCATTAACTATCAACCTCTTACTTCATGACATCTGGAAAAAGCCCGGTATATAAATGTCAGCAGTAAATAATGATAGAGCATACCTATCATCCTGTTACTGCATGACATCTGGACAAAGCCTGGTATATAAGTGTCACCACTAAATAATGATAGACCATACTTATCAACCTCTTACTGCAGGACATCTAGACAAAGCCTGGTATATAAGTGTCAGCACTAAATAATGATAGCCCAGACCTATCAACCTCTTAAAACATGACATCTGGACAAAGACTGGTATATAAGTGTCAGCACTAAATAATGATAAACCATTAACTATCAACATCTTACTGCATGACATCTGGACAAAGCCTGGTATATAAGTGTCAGCACTAAATAATGATAGACCATACCTATCAACCTCTTACTGCAGGACATCTGGACAAAGCCTGGTATATAAAAGTCAGCACTTAATAATGATAGACCATACCTATCAACCTCTTACTGCATAACATCTGGACAAAGCCCAGTATATACGTGATAATGATAGACCATACCTATCAAACTCTTACTGCATGATATCTGGACAAAGCCTGTTATATAAGTGCCAGCACTAAATACTGATAGACCATACTTATCAACCTCTTACTACATGACATCTCGACAGAGCCTGGTATATAAGTGTCAGCACTGTATAATGACAGAGCACTACTAAACAACCTCTTACTGCATGAAATCTGGACAAAGCCTGGTATATAAGTGTCAGCACTAAATAATGATAAACCATTAACTGTCAATCTCTTACTGCATGACATCTGGACAAAGCCTGGTATATAAGTGTCAGCACTAAATAATGATAGACCATACCTATCAACCTCTTACTGCATGACATCTGGACAATAAGCCTGGTATATAAGTGCCAGCACTAAATACTGATAGACCATACTTATCAACCTCTTACTACATGACATCTCGACAGAGCCTGGTATATAAGTGTCAGCACTATATAATGATAGACCACTACTAAACAACCTCTTACTGCATGACATCTGGACAAAGCCTGGTAAATAAGTGTCAGCACTAAATAATGATAAACCACTAACTATCAACCTGTTACTGCATGGAATCTGGACAAAGCCCAGTATATAAATGTCTGCACTAAATAATGATAGACCATACCTATCAACCTCTTACTGCATGACATCTGGACAAAGCCTGGTATATAAGAGTCAGCACTTAATAATGATAAACCATACCTATCAACCTCTTACTGTATGACATTTGGACAAAGGCTGGTATAAAATTGTCAGCACTAAATAATAATAGACCATACCTATCAACCTCTTACTGCATGACATCTGCACAAAGCCTGGTATATAAGTGTCAGCATTAAATAATAACAGACCATACCTATCAACCTCTTACTGCATGACATCTGGCCAAAGCCTGGTATATAAGTGTCAGCATTAAATAATGACAGACCATACCTATCAACCTCTTACTGCATGACATCTGGACAAAGCCTGGTATATAAGTGTCAGCACTAAATAATGATAGACCATACCTATCAACCTCTTACTGCAGGACATCTGGACAAAGCCTGGTATATAAGTGTCAGCACTTAATAATGATAGCCCATACCTATCAACCTCTTACTGCATGACATCTGGACAAAGCCTGGTATATAAGATTCAGCACTTAATAATGATAGACCATACCTATCAACCTCTTACTGTATGACATCTGGACAAAGCCTGGTATATAAGTGTCAGCACTTAATAATGATAGCCCATACCTATCAACCTCTTACTGCAGGACATCTGGACAAAGCCTGGTATATAAGTGTCAGCACTAAATAATGGTAGACCATACCTATCAACCTCTTACTGCATGAAAGCTGGACAAAGCCTGGTATATAAGTGTCAGCACTAAATAATGATAGACCATACCTACCAACCTCTTATTGCATGACATCTGGACAAAGCCTGGTATGTAAGTGTCAGAACTAAATAATGATAGCCCATACCTATCAATCTCTTACTGCAGGACATCTGGACAAAGCCTGGTATATAAGTGTCAGCCCTAAATAATGATAGACCATACCTATCAACCTCTTACTGCAGGACATCTGGACAAAGCCTGGTATATAAGTGTCGGCATTAAATAATGATAGACCAGACCTATCAACCTCTAAGTGCAGGACATCTGGAAAAAGCCTGGTATATAAGTGGCAGCATTTAATAATGATAGACCATACCTATTAACCTATTACTGCATGACATCTGGACAAAGCCTGGTATATAAGTGTAAGCACTAAATAATGATAGACGCTACCTATCATCCTCTTACTGCACAACATTTGGACAAAGCCTGGTATAAGAGTGTCAGCACTAAATAATGTAAGACGATTAACTATCACCCTCTTACTACATGACATCTGGAGAAAGCCTGCTATATAAGTGTCAGCACTATATAATGATAGACCACTACTAAACAACCTCTTATTGCATGACATCTGGACAAAGCCTGGTATATAAGTGTCAGCACTAAATAATGATAAACCATTAACTGTCAATCTCTTACTGCATGACATCTGGACAAAGCCTGGTATATAAGTGTCA